>NW_027513262.1:0-75000 GCF_048772815.1 Callospermophilus lateralis | reverse complement strand
TCATTTAAATGAAAGCTCTGGAGAACTCTCACAGGCAAGCCTTTCCAAAGAGTGGCCAAAAGGTCACATGAATCCAGGACCATTGAGGTCTAAAATGTGAGGTCCATGAGTGTTTGGAATCTCAACTATGGCTGCAAAGTCTTTAAGAATAAAATATTGGGATATCGTGGCTTAGATTTCCCAAGCTCTGTGGAAAGCCATCCTGGGAATAGATCTCATTTTCCAAGGGCGATTCTCATGCATGGCCTCCTAAAATTGCAACACTATTTATTGCAATACTTCTCTGAGGTCAGTTCTAAAACTCAGTCTCTAAGGGGAATCATACCAGAGTTCAAGCCCAGGTGGACAAAGTCATCTCTTCCAACCACCACACAAATGACCACAGTTAAAACCAAAACACTCCCATATGGCCCTCATCTTCTTTTATATAGACACTCATCATAACCACTGGCTGGAGGTTTCCATGAGGTGCGCAGACCAAGACAGTGTCCAAAATATGTTCCCTTTCCTCTCATTTGCCTAAAGTCAGGGTGGCCTGGACACTTGCTGTGAACCTGGAGTAATCAAATACTCCTGTCATTAATTCAGGTCCACTTCTCCAATTTGAGGCCAACTGACCGTGGGGTTTAGAATCTTTATTTGAATTGGAGTCATGGAAAACCCAAGCACCTATAGCCTAGCCTCTGTAAGTTGGAAAAATTCATTTCACTCAAAGAATCCCTATTCTCACTTGATGGAGGTCAGGAACCTTACAGAGGAAGGCGAGAGACTTCATCCCAAAGACTGCTCTTTTGGCCATTTTGGTTTGGGATGCACACATGGGAAATTTCTTTAAATCCATCAGGTGTTGAGAATCTAAGCCACAGCCTCACACAGGGCCAAGGGGCTGATTCAGAAAATCCCTTTCCAAAGCAATTAAGCAAAGAGCCACAGGTATACCCATTCATTTCCATTTGAAAACTGTTTTCTTCAGGCTTCACAAAGGGATGGCCTGAGTCAAAGACCTTCCTGACATTCAGTGCAACAGAACAATAGGTAAGCAAAAGGCCCAAAGCAGGGTTTCTCCACTGAGACTTTCCTGGTCACACTGATATCTGAGTTTTCTGAGATGCTCGCCATTCACTTCAGCTATCCAGTTCATGGCCATGTTACAGAGTTTGGAGGGGGTACATATCTTGGATACAAAACCATGGGCTTATTCTGGAGAGTGGCCAGAATTCAGGAAGAAAACAGGAACTTAGAAAGATAGTAGGTGTTGCCCATCCATAAGGCAAGCTACAGTCCATTCATCAATTTGGCTGGATAAATGATGTGAAGCTTTCTACTAGATAGGACACATCCATTGATGCATTTTTTTTAAGGTCTACAACCCCGGACACAATGTGATACACAGACATAGAAACACTCGCCTTGTCAAACGACTTACTAGAAACAGTCCACTCCAAACTAAACAAACCTACTTTTCTACCTATTCTAAGAACATGACACAAGACCACAAACTCATAACCACAAACAAAAAGGCACCTCCTTCGCCCAGGTAGGTCTGTGACTATCCGGAGTGTCCTCTGACTTGTGGGCCAATAATGTTCCCCCGAAATGGCCTGTCCTGTCTTAGATCTGGTCTCCTTGGCCAACTCCGTGAAGTTGTCAGGAGCCAGCGGAGCCTCTACTTGCTTTCTCAGGAAAAGCTCTGCTTCAGAGCTTTCTTGCATTTGGCCTTCCTCACATCTGTAGGTACCAAGAAAGACTGACTCTGTCTTTGTAAATCCAAACAAGTGAGACCACTGGGACTGGGACTGGGACTGGCTATGGGTGCCTGGCATCCTGGATCCCAAGTTCAGAGAGTTCCATCACCACTGAAGTGTGATGGAACTGTTTTTAGTTCCTCCTTCAGGAACTGAATGAGGTCACTCTCTTGGCAACCACTTTGTCCAAACGTTGCTTCCAAGGTTCCCATGAGATGGAGGCTGGCCCTAATTCCTGTGACACTTTAACAAGTTTGAATTGTATATCAACCATAATCTCCCAGAAACAGATCTACACACAGGCCTGGGTTGGCTCATGTTCTCTGCTTTAAGAATAGAAGCTGATTCAGACACAACCCTTTATCCTGACCAAGCCATTTGCCATGGAAGATGCCTTTTGCTCTCTCAGGTCCTTCATAGCTGCCTACATATTCTCCAGGGATCATTTTGCCATGGACATTTGAGGTTATCACCAGGTGGAAGATCCATTACATTCCAGTATTATAAGACCAACTCTTTCCCTGCTTTTCTGTAAAGTAAGATTGAGGGAATACTGTATGGTTAGGGTTAATAACAGGTTCGATTTGGGTTAGGAATCATTTTGCTGGGTGAATAATGGTATTGGGAACCTGCGATATTTATAACAATATAGAGGTGAAATGTATGCATGAAAACAGAAATCTAAGTATGATTTGAAGCCCAGAAGGGCATTGGGCCCTTGCTTGGGATACTTAGCATTGAATTAACTTCTGAACAGATGTCTCAGATAAATCGATATACAATGGCATATGACCTTGTACCTTGGATGATTGAATGTAGAAAAGAACATCCAGTCAAAAAGGGATAGTCAGTAGGATTAGAAAGATAGTAGTTAGGATTAGGAAGAAGAGTGCATGTAGAATTTGCAACAAAAGTTCTTTAGCAATAGGTTTTCGGTTAGAGAATGAATTTAAATGTCAGCACATGTGAAGAGTCAGTCACAATGATGAAATTGGGAAAATATGTAGGAAAGCAGATATAAATAGAGACATTAGGTAATCAGGCAAAGTATATAGTGAGTGATAGGATTAGACATTTTCAACAGGGTTGAGGTTGAATATATTATCTTAGGAAGAAACAAATATGTAGTCACCAATAGGATTTACATTTGAGAGCATTAGGCAACCTGGAAATGATATTTTTAGTAATCCATGTTCACTTTCCATTTAGGCTTTGGTACAATCATAAATGTGAACTTTGAATTCTGTGCCCAGAATATTTCTGTGATTAAATATATATATATATATATATATATATATATATATATATATATATATATATATATATATATATGTAGATCATTTGACATGAGTATTTCTCCACCATTTTTAGGAGCAATATTGACTGACTACTACTGACTAATAGGTATAGATTCTTTATGTGATTTGGCGTCATGAGAAAACCCAAGCACCTCTTCATGGCTTGAAGAACTCATTTGACCCAAAGAGCCACAAGTGATGCTCATTCATTTCCATTTGAAAACAGCTTTCTTCAGGCTTCACAAAGGGGTGACCTGAGGCAAAGAACTTCCTGATATTCTGGGCAACAGAACAATAGGTAAGCAAATGGCCCAAAGCAGGGTTTCTCCACTGAGACTTTCCTGATCACACTCTCCCAGCTCACGTGTAAAGTTAGATTGAGGGAAAAGTCTATGGTTAGCGTTAATAACATATTCGATTTTGGTTAGGAATCATTCTGAAGGATGAATAATGGTATTGGGAGACTGGGATATTTACAAGAATATATAGGTGAAATACAAGTATGAAAACAGAAATCTAGGTACAATTTGAAGCCCAGAAGGGCATTGGGCCCTTGAGTGGGTTACTTAGCTTTGAGTTATGTCCTGCCCAGATGTCTCAGATAAATCGATATTCAATGGCATAGGACCTTGTACCTTGGATGATTGAATGTTGAAGAGAACATCCAATTAAAAAAAGAAAGTCTGTAGGATTAGGAAGATAGTTGCTAGGTTTAGAAACAAGAGTGAGTATAGGATTTGGACAAAAAGTTCTCTAGCAATAGGTTTTCAAGTAGAGAGTGAATGTAAATATCAGCACATGTGAAGAGTCAATCACAATGAGAACTGGGGAAAATATGTAGGAAAGCAGATGTCAATAGAGACTTTAAGAAATCAGGCAAAGTTTAAAATGAGGGATAGGATGAGATATTTTCAACAGGCTTGAGGTTGAATATATAATCTTAGGAAGAAACAAATATATAGTCAACAATAGGATTTACATTTGAGAGCATTAGGCAACCTGGACATGGATGTTTTTAGTAATGCATGCTCACTTTCCTTTTAGGCTTTGGTACAATCATAAGAGTGACCTTTGTTTTCTGTGTCCAGAATGTTACTGTGATAAAATGTATATGTAGATTAGGTGACATGAGTATTTCTTCCACCATTACTGGGAGCAATATTTTGAAGACGTATAAATTCGTATTGGGGGAACAAAGAGGTGTACCATGTGTCTATGAATATAGAAATAATGCATGAATAGACCATACTGTGAACAAATAATGTAACTGGTTCCAACTTTAAATAATTGATTTAATTAATATCTGAAAATGTAAAGGAAATCTTAAATTGATATACATACATTCATTATAACCAGTCATAAATCTAACGGTAATATTAGGGTTATGGTTTATCAAGAAGAATGTGTGAGTTTTGCTTCAAAAGTGATTATGGAAATCGAAAATAATGTGTTTGAAAAGAAGTCTCATGAAAAGACCAGTCAAAAAATCTGGAGGAATATATGTGTTCTGAAGCAGGAAGTGATTGAAATTGAAACAAATGCCTATAAATTTGTGAACTTGTGGATGAAATATATATCCTATGATGTGCATAAACTGAGAAAATAGTAATGTACCACTGTTGAATAAAAATGAACCGGAAAATACACATCATGTCCCATAGGAAACTACTTGCATTGATATTAAACTGGGTATTACTGTAGAAATATTAGGATTTGTGTGCACCATCCACTGAAGTTATCTTTCAGTACTAGGTAACAAATATGTATTTCAGGTTGATGAATATTTCTGAGAATTATTTTGTGAAAAGTTGATCATAAATCCACATACATGAATATGAATGATTTTAAGGAGTGTATAATAAGACTCATATATTTCATATTTTGAAAAATTTGTAGAGTGTGTATTCCAATCAAAATTCATCATGAAATATATATGTCATCCACAGATGCAAAAATATTTATTTCACTGAAAATGGATTTATGTATAATGTTGTTCTACTAGGAAGCTCACCCATATTTTGAATTTTCAGTTCCAACAATGTTTAGGAGGAGTGATCTCTTCTCATAATTTGTATCTGCCAAGTCAGCCACCTCACAAAAATATACATGTGATAACAGATAGGATACTATATGTGCATATAAAAATACATGTGCTGAATAGGCTACAGAGAAATGAGACAGGAATTTGTTGAGAGCCACAGCTGAAGGGGCCCCAGCAAACTTCCAGCTGCCAGCAAATTTCCAGCTGCCGGCTGATTATTGGCTCACAGCGACCTCAGCATCATCTAGCTGATTGGCTCCTCTGTGGTGATGCTCATTGGGCTGTTTCCCTGCCCTTTCAGACCATGGAGCTGCTCCTTGGGGAACTTTTTTGGCTCCACCCAGCCAATCGGCCTCAAGAGCAGTAGGATTGTGGCAGATGGAGAGGCTTGTGTGTGTGAGAGAGACTTTACAAGGAAGCCAGTAGTGGCAGTTGGGCTCTGAGGGTTTTTCCTGAGGAGTTGTTTTGTTTGCCGTGTGTGGTTCTAAAAATAAAGTTAGTTTTTTTTTTTTTTTTTTTTTTTTTTTGACAAGTGGCTCCTGAATCATGCCCAGCCAGACTGCAGCATTTGGTGGCTCACTTGGGGAACGACTGAGGGTAAGTGATAAGGTAAACTGCTTGCCCCTGTGGGCAAGGTGAAAGGATGGGTAGCCATTTTAAGATGACTCCTTTGTTTTGCTTCACTTTTGTTTTAAGTTGCCTTTTCCTGGAGATGAGTGGGACGGAAGAAAAACCACTCACATCTGAGAAAAAACTATTTACGTCTGAGGAACAGATAGGTATAAAGGACGGATGCACATGTCAGGAGGATAGAAAGGCTATAATGACTTTTTGTTGTTCCCTTTTTAATTCATTCTGTCTCAGTTTTGTTTGGCGTCATCTTGTTGGGTTGTATTATAATAGAAATACGGGATCAGAAATTAGTAAAAAACAAACTGAAAGAGTGTTAAATAAATTGTTAGAGAAAGGAGGCATCTCAGAAATATCAAGGACAGTCAGGGCATTTGTTGATACAATACAAAAATGTAGCCCATGGCTTTTGAAGGAGGAGTCATTGAATATATCACAATGGAACCATCATGGTGAAGATTTAAAAGGATTAGAAAAGAGCAGCCGAGGGACTATGCCAGTTGGCACATTGCCATTGTGGACGTTCATATCTGGTTTGCTTAGTCCAAAGCCTTCAGTTCAGACAAAGATAGAGGAACCAAGTTTAGAGCATAAAAAGCAATCAGGGGCAAAGTTAAAAAAGGAGACTGCTACTAACACCTTTCTGTCACCAGAGGATGTAAATGTCCAACTAACAAGGCCACCTCCATGTGCTGGGAGGCCCCCAACCCCAACAGTTGATAGTTCGGATCCTGAGACAGGATCTCAAGTATTAACATGCCCTGTATTTGAGGTAGGAGGGCAGCGAATTCACCATGCTTTAAATTTCAAAATAGTGAAGCAGCTAAAAGAGGCTGTAACAACATATGGTCCTCAAGCACACTTCATTGTAAGCTTGGTCGAATCCATTAACACCTTGAACATGACGCCAGCAGATTGGGCTAATATGTGTAAAGCTGTGCTAAATGGAGGTCAATACCTATTATGGAAGGTTGCCAATGAGGAATTTTGCAAAGAGATGTCTAGGCGAAATGTAGCAGCTGGTTATCCTCAGAGAAATCTAGATTTGTTGTTAGAAAAGAGACCTTATGAGGATCAGCAACAACAAATTCCATATGATCCTGGCATATACGCACAAATTGCTGTAGAGGCAGTTAGGGCATGGAAGACTTTACAAGGACATGGAGGTTTACAAGGTCAATTATCTAAGGTAATACAAGGAGCTAATGAATCTTATGCTGGATTTGTAGATAGGCTTATTGAAACAGCTACAGAGTTTTTGGAAATACAGAACAAGCAATGCCATTATTAAAACAACTGGCTTATGACCAAGCGAATCATTGCTGCAGAGGTATCATTAGACCATGGAAACATGAAGATTTAAACACATTTATTAAATTTGGTAGAGACATTAATGAACAAGAGCAAGTCGTGGCAGCTGCAATAAAACAGGCTTTAGATGCCAGAGACATTAATGAAAAAGGGCAAATTGTGGCAGCTTTAGTAAAACAGGCTTTAGAAGACAGGCCAAGAACATGCTACAATTGTGAACAAACAGGACTTTTTAAAAGGAATTGCCCCATAGGAGGAGGGTTTAACAAAACTAGGTATCAAAGGACTAGAATACCGGGTATTTGGCCACGATGACGTAGAGGGAGACATTGGGCTAATGAATACCATTCTCAAACCACCATAGAGGGTACTTCATTATCAAAAAACAAACAAGCACCAGGTGTTTATCCACGATATCATGAAGAAAGGCATCCGGCTCCATTGCCAAAAAATGGACAGGGGGCCCAATGCTCTGGGGCCCGAAACCGCAAATATATGGAGCACTGGAGGAAACCAGCAACCCCATCAGTGTAGTGCCCACGACACATTGTTCATCAGATCCCTCATCAGACAAACCAGAGGGAGTGCAGGGTTGGACATCTGTGCCTCCGCCAGATCAATACTAACTCCAGAGATGGGAGTTCAAATCATTCCCACAGGGGTGAAACGACCTCTTCCCAAAAGAACAGTAGGCTTATTATTGGGATGCAGCTCTTCTACTCTAAAAGGACTTATGATGAGTCCTGGGGTAATTGATCGCGATTATGAAGGTGAAATAAAAATTATAGCCAGTTCTCCAAAGGGTATATCAGTAATTTCTCCAGGAGATAGAATAGCACAATTACTAATAATACCCAGCCCACATGATAAATTTTACAGTTATGCTGTAGAAAGGGGTTCCAAGGGATTAGGCTCCACAGGTGTAGATTGGGCTATGCTTTCTTTAAATTTATATTCTCGCCCCATGCTAAAACTAAATATTCAAGGACATGAATTCAATGGGCTACTGGATACAGGTGCAGACCTTAGCATCATCTGTCGTCAAGAATGGCCAAAACATTGGCCATTACAACAAGCCACTCAAACGCTTCGAGGCCTAGGAGTGGTGACTAATCCCCATAAAAGTGCAACGGTATTAGATTGGAAGGATCCTGAAGGTTGTGAAGGAACTATACAGCCATATGTATTGGAACATCTTCCCGTGATGTCCTAGATCAATTAGGTTTGACATTAAGAAATAACATCACTCAAAATTCACCCACTATTATGGCTAGACAAGATTTTAGGAAAGGAAAAAGATTAGAAAAGCAAGAACAAGGTATAGCAACACCAATACAAAAAGATCAAGGAACAGATAGATATGGGTTGGATTTTCAGAAAGGGCCACTGAGACAATAAATATTACTTGGAAATCAGAAAGACCAGTATGGGTTCCTCAGTGGCCCCTGACTAAAGAAAAGATACAAGTAGCCCATGACCTGGTCAAACAACAATTAGCGGAAGGACATATACAACCTTCTGTGTCTCCCCATAATACTCTCATTTTTGTCCTTAAAAAGAAATCTGGTAAATGGAGATTATTGCAAGATTTAAGAGCCATTAATAATGGGATGGTTATTATGGGACCTGCTCAATCAGAGATTCCTCAATTGTGTGCTTTGCCAAAAACTTGGTATGTTTTCGTTGTAGATATTAAAG
The DNA here is from genome assembly GCF_048772815.1 of Callospermophilus lateralis. Taxonomy (NCBI): domain Eukaryota; kingdom Metazoa; phylum Chordata; class Mammalia; order Rodentia; family Sciuridae; genus Callospermophilus; species Callospermophilus lateralis. The sequence continues at coordinate 66,277 of NW_027513262.1, read as the reverse complement.
ATCGTTTTATTTTCAATTCCAATTCATCCTGAGGATATTCCAAGTTTTGCATTTACTATACCTGCACTGAATCATGAAGGTCCTGACAAGAGATATGAGTGGAAAGTACTCCCTCAAGGGATGGCTAACAGCCCAACTATGCGTCAAATTTATGTTAACAAAGTAATCCAGCCACTTAGAAATCAAATTCCTGAAATACAAATTTTTCACTATATGGATGATGTATTATTAGCACACAAAGTTAAAAACCCATTGCTAGAATGGTATGCCACACTTACAAACGTATTAAAAAATTATAACCTAGAGATAGCAATAGGTAAAATACAATTAAATTTTCCAATTAATTATTTAGTAGCTCTATTATCCTCAACCATGGTCAGTCAACCAAAAATTCAAATACGAGTAGATCAACTCAAATCAATTAATGACTTTCAAGAGTTATTAGGAGACTTAAATTGGATAAGGCCTCATCTAGGTATACCAACAGGAGAGTTGGGACCTTTATTTGATATCCTAAAAGGACCATGAGATCCAAATTCACTCAGAATGTTAACGCCTGAAACAAGAAAAGCAATAAAAATCATTGAAACATATATGGGAAATATGCTTTTGGATAGAGTTGATATAATTTTGCATTTATTATTTATTGTACTAACAACAAAAAAATATTTCTACAGGAGTATTTTGGGAAGAAGGTCCATTATTATGGATACATTTATCTTATTCTTCTAACACTATTATTACTTGCTATCCTGAGGCTGAGGGAGAATTAATACTCATAGGAATAAAAGCAGCAAAAAGAGTGTGTGTGGAATTTCACCCAATAAAATTATTACTCCATATACTATGAATCAAATTGATGAATTAGCTAATTAGTTAAATACTTGGGCAATAATCGTGTGTAAATCTAATGTTTCATTTGATAACCACTTACCATCTTATCTTTTATTGTCTTTTTGGTCATCGCATCCTGTAATTTTTCCAAAAATGACAAGAAAACACCTATCATGAATGCTCCAAATATATTCACCGATGGGTTAAATAATGGTACAACAGCAATAGTTACACCTGATCCAACTTTTATATTTTTAGTACCAAAACAATCAGCTCACAAGGTAGAGCTTAGTACAGTATTACAAGCTTTTGTGATTTTTAAAGATTCTGTATTTAATTTATTTTCCGATAGTCAGTATATAGTTAATGCTATAGTATCCCTTGAAGATGCTGGTAGGATTTCCCCTTTCTCTACTGTTTTCTCTTTGCTTTCCACTATACAAAGTCTAATCTGGGACAGAAAAGATCCATTCTTTATAGGACATATCAGGGCACATACAGGATTGCCTAAAGCCCTTAGTTTGGGCAATGATTTAGCAGATAAAACTACAATTGACATACATACATATTTTCTTTACACTAGAAGAAGCAATAAATTTTCTTAAAAAGTTCCATGTCAATGCTTATACTTTACAAAAGCATTTCAAAAAAACTAAGGAACATCTAGACAAATTATAAAACAATGTCAAAATTGTGTGACCTTTTTACCACAAGTTAATCTTGGAGTCAATTCTAGAGGATTGATACCTAACCATATTTGGCAGATGGACGTCACACACTTGCCAGAATTTGGAAAATTAAAATATTTGCATGTTACAGTTGATATTTGTTCTGGATTTTTAATGGGCTCCCTTCATGCTGGAGAAAAAAACTAAAGATGTTATAGCTCATTGCTTACAAAATTTTGCCACTGTGGGCATTCCAAAACAGTTAAAAACAGATAATGCCCCCGGTTACACTTCTAACTCTTTTAAACAATTTTGCTCATCATTTGGCATTACTCATATAACAGTAATCCCATACAATCCACAGGGACAAGGCATAGTTGAAAGAGCACATCAAACAATAAAAATGTACTTATTAAAGCACAAAGACGGAATTGAGAAGGGGTATATATTCCCCAAAGATAAACTTAAATTAACGCTTTTTACTCTAAACTTTTTAAACTTGGATTCATCAGGACTTAGTGCTGTGGAAAGGCATATGTTTCCAAAAAATGTGCATAAGCCCAAGGTACTTTGGAAGGATATTCTAATGGGACAATGGAAAAGTGTTGACCTAGTAATTGTCTGGAGTCGGGCGTCTGTTTGTGTGTTTCCACAGGAAGAACAGCAGCTGATTTGGATTTTGGAGAGATTAACTAAAGTCCTGACCCAGTGATTGTCTTTAGTCAGGGGTCTGTTTGTGTGTTTCCACAGGAAGAACAGCAGGCAATATGGATTCCAGAGAAATTAACTAAAGTGATTTCTATAGACCAAAAAGAAGATGATTTGGCTCAAATTCATAACAGCTTATATCCAAAACTCCAGTTTGGCTATCCTTACATCTGCGACAGAACCAGGATGCTTTTTTCAATATCTATTTTATTATTGCCCTTTCCCACATCATGAAGTTCTATTTTTTATTTTTTTTTTTTGAGCTCATACAGACCTAGGTTAATGTTTTGCTGATCAGTTCTATTTTTTTGACTATAGAGTTTTTAGACATTCCAATGGTGATTTCACCTGTAAAAAGTTATAAGGCCTTTACTATTATGTTATGTGTTGTATATATTATATTATTTGTGCACACTTGTGTTTTGTGTTTTATGTTTGAATGTACATATATCCATATATCATATATGATGTGCGCTCATGAAAAAATGGATCCAAATTTTTTTTTATTCACGTGATTTAAATAGTTTAATTTAAATTGGGTAAACAACTGTTGAGGATTGTTTTAATATGTGAACAAAATAAGGAGTTTAGCAGAACTGTTTGTTGACTTTACCTTTCCTTTTCATTATATTTAATAATTCTCTTCAAGATAATGTAAATTGTTAAGATAATTGAGTTTTTTAGTGCCTTCTGGAATGGTAAGTAATTTTTTCTTTAGCCATTATTGCCAGAATTCCAATCTTCAACCCAGTGCTGGTGAAGACAAAGATAAAACCAATCTACAGCTTCTGCAATAGCCATCACTGAACTGCTTGCAGAACTTGCCTGGAATATATATCACTTGTATGCATTGTGAACTAACATGTATGCATTGTGAACTATCTGTTGGTGCAGCGACTTGTGGTAGTGTTGGGGTAATTTTGCTGATGCTCTCATTGGTGGTACAATTTTTCCAAAAGGAGACATCAATTGGCTTGGTGTATCTTCCCTATTCTCACTTTATAGAGGTCAGAAACCTTACAGAGGAAGGCGAAAGACTTCATCTGCAATGACTGTACTTTCGGCCATTTTGGTTTTGGATGCACACATGGGATCTTTCTTTAGATGCATAAGGGGCTGAGAATTTAATCAACAGCCTCACACAGAGCTAAGAGGCTGATTCAGACACATCCCTTTCCAAAGCAATTAAGCAAAGAGCCACAGGTGATTTCCATTCATTTCCATTTGAAAACTGTTTTCTTCAGGTTTCACAAAGGGGTGGCCTGAGGCAAAGAACTACCTGACATTCAGGGTAACAGAACAATATGTAAGCAAAAGTCCCAAAGCAGGGTTTATCCACTGAGACTTTTCTGGTCACAGTGATCTGAGTTTTCTGAGCTTCTCGCCATTCACTTCAGCTATCCAGAACATAGCCATGTCACAGAGCTTGGAAGTGATTCATATCATGGACACAAAACCATGAGCCTCTTCTGGAGAGTGGCCAGAATTCAGGAAGAAAACAGCAACTTAGGAAATTAGCAGGTGTTGCCCATCGATAAAGCAAGCCAAAGTCCATACATAAATCGGGCAGGATGAATGCTGGGAAGCTTTCTACCAGACAGGACACATCCATTGAATCATTCTCTTTTCTAATGTCTACAACCACGGACACAGTGCGATACACAGACATAGAAACAGTCGCCTTGTCAAATGACTTATTAAAAACAGTTCACTACAAACCAAACAAACCACCTTTCCTACATATTCTCAGAATATGAGACAAACCAAAAAACCACACCCACATAACAAAGGCACCTCCTTCCCTCAAATGGGTCTGTGACTATCCGGAGTGTCCTCTGACTGGTGGGCCACACTATGTTCCCTTGAAATGGCCTGTCCTGTATGAGATTAGGTCTCCTTGGTCAACTCTGTGAACTTGTCAGAAGCCAGGGGTGAGCCTCTACCTGCTTGCTCAGAAAAGGCCCCTCTTGAGAGCTTTCCTGTTATTTGGCCATTCCCACATCGGTAGGTATCAAGAAAGATTGATTCTATCCTTGGAAAATCAAAACAAGTGAGACCACTAAGACTGGGACTTGGACTGGCTCTGGGTGCCTGGCTTACTGGATCTAAGTTTAGAGAGTTTGATCACCACGGAAGTGACGTAAGTCACTTCCTTCAGGAATTGAATGAGTTCACTGCCTTGGCAACCACTTTGTCCTAAGAGTTGACTCCAAGGGTCCCATGAGATGGAGGCTGCCCCTGCTTCCTGTGACACTTTCACAAGTTAGAATGGTATATCAACCATAGGCACACAGGAACAGCTCTCCACACAGGCCTGGTTTGGTCCATCTTCTCTACATTAATAAGAGAGAGGCTGATTCATACATATCCCTACATCCTGACCAGGTTGTTTTCCATGGAAGATGACTTTTGCTCTCTCAGGTCTTTCATAGCTGCCTACAACTTATCCAGGTGTCATTTATGTAGGACATTTGAGGTTCTCAACAGGTGGAAGATCGCCTACATTCCTGTATTGAAATACCAACTCCTTCCCTGCTCTTCTGTAAAGTTAGATTGAGGGAAGAGTGTATGATTAGGGTGAATAACAGGTTCGATTTGGGTGAGGAATCATTCTGAGGGTTGAATAACAGTATTGGGAACCTGCGATATTTACAAGAATATATAGGTGAAATATAAGTATGAAAACAGAAATCTAGTTAAGATTTGAAGCCGAGAAGGGCATGGGAACTTGATTGGGATACTTAGCGTTGAATTACGTTCTGAACAGATGTCTCAGATAAATCGATATACAATGGCATAGGACCATGTACCTTGAATGATTGAATGTAGAAGAGAACATCAAGTCAAAAAGGAATACTCGGTAGGAACAGGAGATAGTAGTTTTAGGAAGAAGAGTGAGTATAGGATCTGGACCAAAAGTTCTTTAGCAATATGGTTTCAGTTGAGAGTGAATGTAAATGTTAGCACATGTGAAGAGTCAGTCACGATGATGAACTGGGGAAAATATGGAGGAAAGCAGATATTAATAGAGACATTAGGAAATCAGGCAAAGTATAAACTGAGTCATAGGACTAGACATTTTCAACAGGGTTGAGTTTGGATATATAATGTTAGAAAGAAACAAATATGTAGTCACCAATAGGATTGACATTTGAGAGCATTAGGCAACCTGGACATGGGTGCATTTAGTAATCCATGCTCATTTTCCATTTAGGCTTTGGTACAATCATAGGAGTGACCTTTGTTTTATGTGTCCAGAATATTACTGTGATAAAATGTATATGTAGATCAGGTGACATGGGTATTTCTTCCACCATTTCTGGGAGCACTATTTTGAAGAAATATAAATTAGTATTGGGGGTACAAAGGGTATACCCTGTGTCATAGAATATATTGATAATGCATCAATTGACCATCATGTGAATAAATAATATAACTGGTTCCACTTTAAATAATGGATTGAATTGATATCTGAAAATATATAAGAAATCTAATATTGATATACAGTCATTCATTCCAACGAGTTATACATCTAATGGTAATATTAGGGTTATGGGTTATCATGAAAGGTGTGTGGGTTTTGCTTCAATAGTGATTACGGAAATCGAAAATAATGTGTTTGGAAAGAAGTCTCATGAAAATATCAGTCAAGAAACATGGAGAAATACATGTGTTCTGAAGCAGGAAGTGACTGAAAGTGAAACAAATGCCTATCAATTTGCTAACTTGTGGATGAAATATGTATCCTATGATGTGCATAAACTGAAGAAATAGCAATGTACCAGTGTTGAATAAAAATGAACTTCAAAATACACATCATGTCCCATAGTAATCTACTTGAATTGATGTTAAACAGGGTCAGTTACTGTAGAAATGTTAGGATATGTATGCACCATTCAACGAAGTTAGTTTTCAGTACTAGGAAACAAGTATGTATTTTAGGTGGATGAGTATTTCTGAGAATAATCTTGTGAAAAGTTGATTATAAATCCACATACATGAATATAAATGAATTTAGGGAGTCTACAATAAGACACATGTTTCATATTTTGAAAAATCTAGACAGAGTGCATATATATATATATATGTATATATATATATATATATATATATATATATATATACATATATATATATACACACACAGAGAGAGAGACATTAAAAATTGCAATATATATGCCAATCGAAATTTATCGTGAAATATATATCATCATCAGATCCAAAAATATTAATTTCACTGAACATGGATTTTTGTATAAGGTTGTTCAAATAGGAAGCTCACCCATGGGTTGTATTTTCAGTTCCAACAGCGTTTACGAGGAGTGGTCATTTCTCACAATTTGTATCTGCCAATCAGCCTCCTCATGAGACTGTATGTGTGATAACCAGGTAGGATTCTATATGTGCATATAAAAACACATGTTCTGAATAAGCTAGAGAGAATGGGAGACAGTAATTTACATATTTGTTAACTTTAAAAACACATGGAAAACTATTTCAATTAAAAATTGACTAGATTTATTACTCCTACCCTATATAATGCAAAAGGCAAGTCCAACTATACACCATGCCTCCTATGAAATGCTTGTATTTCTATTTTGTTTGAGTTATTTTTCTCCATCATATTAGGATTAGTAGTCAGAGTCTATTAGGATATGGGTTAATGTCAGGGATTCAGTATTTCAAATAAATGCTGCACACAAATTTTTGCACTCTCATACAGAAAAATGCCTTGACATTACCCTCGCCTGAAGTAAGACACAATTAGAGGAGAAGAGTTAAAAATTCTGTGAATACATATCTGGAATGGAATACGCTCAGGAGTTCACAACCTTGGAGGTGGTAGAGGAGTTTCCAAAAGTAAGGGACAGGGTAAACACTCAACAAACATGGAGCTCTGCTGGCCTAAAGACTTCTTGAGAAACTGCCTCTGAGGTTGTGCACTTGAAATATAAGTATTTGTCAGGAGCTTCCTTTGTAGTGAGACCATCAAAGCTGGGTGTGCATGTATGTGACCTGGAGGACATAGTTTCTTATTTTCCACTGAACATGAGGCAGCAGTGCTGATTTCTCTCTATGTAGGTTAACAGTGTCCACTGGGGGCTAAGTTTCTCTCTGTGTGGACTGTGAAGCCATTTGGTCATCCTCCACTTTTCGTGGTATTTCTTACTGCTGCACTGGGAGTTTGTTATTTGCTTCACGAAATACAAGTAGTTCACCTGGTACAGTGCTGGAGGGAGTTCTGTCACCTGTGGTGGGTAAGGGTCTGCAAGAGAATGCACCAACCATGCTTCTATCCCACATAGCTTTTCCCTTGACCATAGTATCCTGATTCTGAACATTGCCCTGAAACCTCTCCAAATAACAAGATGCCTTTACATATAAGGGTCTGCTGGCTGCACCATGTCAGTCACAAGCCATTTGGAAGACAATGGAAGATCCCCATGGCCCCACCACAGATGTTTTATCACACACCTGCCCTCCACTGCTCTAGGCCCACTACTCAGAAGGCTCCAACTTACTGGCATCTCTGTTCTACACCATTTGCATGAAACCCAGTGAATCAAGGCACTGTCTGTTATACTCATGATCAGAAACCGGACATCCAAACTTTCTCCAGTGGTACCTGGTCCTGGGAATTTCAAAAATTTCATGGTATTTATCTAGCCATTTTTCAAGGATGAAGTTGGAGGCACTGTGGGTTTCAATTCATTCAGGAACCTTTAAATTTTGAGAAAGCTGATTTCAATGAAATCTCTATAGAACTCTCACAGACAAGGCTTCTCAAAGAGTGGCCAAAAGGTCACATGAAACCAGGCCCATTGAGGTCTACAGTGTGAGTTTCATGTGTGTTTTGACTCTCAACTATGGCTGCCAAGTCATTCAGAATAAATTCATGTGATATCCTGGCTGAAATTTCCAATGCTCTGTGGAAAGCCACCCTGGGCCTAGATCTCAGTTTCCAAGGGCAACTCTCATGTGTGGCCTCTTATAATCCCAACACAATTCATGACACCTCTTCTCTGAGTTCAGTTCCAGAACTCAGTGTCTAAGGGGAATCACACCAGAGTTCACACCCAGGTGGACCCAGTCTGTTAGGGTAAAAGAAATTGAAGTTAAAGTGTAAAATAGCGGGTGTTGTAAAGTTTCTAAGCTGCAAAGCCTGAGTTAAAATGTAAAGGACCAGGTATTGTTAAGTTCCCATGCTAAACCTAAAACCTGAAATTCCTGTAGCTGTTAGGACAATTCCTTTCACTGCCCATTAAATATTCCCCCTGACCATCCAGTTGTTTAATAATCTAGGACCCTGTGCAGCTTGGCACCTAAGCATATCAGGGCCCAAACCAATCAGTTTGAATGTACCCCCCTCCTTAGGATCGACCTATCACCCCCGCCCGACCTGAATCCAGCAATGAATGTGCTAATCAAGTTTGAGAGTTGTTGTTCGATTTTCCGGCTGATCAAGATGATTTCCTCTGATATATATAAAGCCTCTGCCTACTCAAAAAGTGTACTGAAGCACTGCTTAACCTCTTCTCGGGGATCTGGGCCGCTGTTGCTTGTGGAGTGAGCATAGAGCCCCAGCGAACTGAATTGGATCCTCAATAAATCCCCATTGCTGTTGCATGAGCCAGTCTCTTGGTAGTCTCTTCCTCCGACGTCTGCTGGAATCTTACAAGTCATCTCTTCCAACTGCCACACAAATGACCACAATTAAAACCAAAACACTCCCACATGGCCCTCATATTCTTCCATATAGACACTCATCATATCCTCTGGCTAAAGGTTTCCATGAGGGGCGCAGCCCAAGACAGTGTCCAAAATAAGCTCCCTTGCCTCTGGTTTGCCTAAAGTCAGGGTGGCCTGGACAACCTTCCTGTGAACCAGGAGTGGTCAAATAGGCCTGCCATTAATACTACTTCGGTTCACCAATTTGAGGCCTACTGACTGTGGGGTTTAGATTCTTTATGTGAATTGGAGTAATCAGAAAACCCAAGCACCTATGGGCTAGCCTCTGCAGGGCTTTTAAGAACTCAATTGACCCAAAGGATCCCTATTCTCACTTGATGGAGGTCAGAAACCTTACAAAGGAAGGTGAGAGACTTTATCCATAATGACTGCTCTTTTGGCCAGTTTGGTTTGAATGCATACATGGGATCATTCTTTAGATCCATCAGGTGCTGATAATCTAAGCCACAGACTCACAAAGGGCCAAAAGGCTGAATCAGACACATCTCCTTCCAAAGAAATTAAGAAAAGAGCCACAGGGGATGTCCATTCATTTTCATTTGAAAACTGTTTTCTTCAGGTTTCAAAAAGAGATGGCCTGAGGCAAAGACCTTGCTGACATTCAGGTCAACAGAACAATAGGTAAGCAAAAGGCCCAAAGCAGGGTTTCTCCAATGAGACTTAAATGGTCACTCTGATATCTGAGTATTCTGAGATGCTCTCCATTCCCTTCAGCTATCCAGTACATGGCCATGTCACAGAGCTTGGAGGTGGTACATATCTTGGAGAGAAAACCATGAGCCTATTCTGGATATTGGCCAGAATTCAGGAAGAAAACAGGAACTTAGAAAGATAGCAGGTGTTGCCCATCGATAAGGAAAGCCTCAGACCATTAATAAATTTGGCAGGATACATGCTGGGATGCGTTCTACTAGACAACACAAATCCATTGATCCATTCTCTTTTCAACTGTCTACAACCACGGACACAGTGGGATTCAGAGACATAGAAACACTCGCCTTGTCAAATGACTTACTAGAAACAGTTCACTCAAAACCAAACAAACCGCCGCTACTACCTATTCTCAGAACATGAGACAAAACCACAAACACACACACACATACAAAGGCACCTCCTTCCCCCAAGTAGGACTGTGACTATCCAGAGTGTCCTATGACTGGTGGGTCATACTATGTTCCACTGAAATGGCCTGTCCTTTCTCAGATCTGGTCTCCTTGTCCAACTCTGTGAAGTTGTCAGGAGCCAGTGGTGAGCCACTACCTGCTTTCTCAGAAAAGGCCCCTCTGCAGAGCTTTCCTGGCATTTGGCCATCCACACATCAGTAGTTACCAAGAAACTCTGACTCTCTCCTTGGTAAATCAAAAAAATTGAGACCCCTGGGACTGGGACTGTGACTGGCTTTGAGTGCCTGGCTTCCTGGATACCAAGTTCAGACAGTTCCATCACCAAAGAAGTGTGATGAGGTCACTTCCTTCAGGAACTGAATGAGGTCACTATCTTGGCAACCTCTTTGCCTTCACAGTTGCTTCCAAAGGTCCCATGATATGGAGGCTGCCCCTACTTCCTGTGATACTTTCACAGGTTAGAATGGTATATCAACCATAGGCACCTAGGGACAGCTCTCCACATAGGCCTGTTTTCGTCCATCTTATCTATATGAAAAAAAGAGAGGCTGATTCAGACACAACCCTTTATCCTGACCAGGTTATTCACCATGGAAGATGTCTTTTGCTCTCTCAGGTCCTTCATAGCTGCCTACATCTTCTCCATGGATCATTTCTGCATGGGCCTTTTAGGTTCTCAGCAGGTGGAGAATCCCCTACATGCCTGTATTGTGAGACCAACTCTGTCCCTGCTCTTCTGAAAAGTTAGATTGAGGGATCAGTGTATGGTTAAGGTTAATAACATGTTTGATTTGGGTTAGGAATCATTCCGCTCAATTAATAATGGTATTGGGAACCTGTGACATTTTTAAGAATATATAGGTGAAATATAAGTATGAAAACAGAAATCTAGGTAAGATTTGAAGCCCAGAAGGGCATTGGGCCTTTGATTGGGATACTTAGCATTGAATTATGTTATGCACAGATGTCTCAGATAAATCGATATACAATGAAATAGGACCTTGTACCTTGGATGATTGAATGTAGAAGAGAACATCCAATCAAACAGGGATAGTCTGTAGGATCAGGAAGATAGTTGGTAGGTGTTGAAATGAGGGCGAGTATAGACTTTGGACCAAAAGTTCTTTAACAATAGGGTTTCGGTTAGAGAGTGAATGTCAATATCAGCACATGTGTAGGGTCACTCACAATGATGAACTGGGGAAAATATGTAGCAAAGCAGATATCAATAGAGACATTAGGAAATCAGGTATAGTACAAAGTGAGTGATAATATTAGACATTTTCAACAGGGTTGAACTTGACTGTATAATCTTAGGGAAAAATAAATATGGAGTGACAAATAGATTGACATTTGAGAGCATTAGGCAATTTAGACATAGATGTTTTAGTAATCCATGGTCAATTTCCATTTAGGCTTTGGTACAATCATAAAGGTGAACTTTGCATTTTGTGTCCAGATTATTACAGTGATAAAATGTATATGTAGATCAGGTGAAGTATTTCTTCCACTGTTTCTGGGAGCAATATTTTGAAGATGCATAAATTAGTATTGGGGGTACAAATGGGTGTACCATGTGTTTATGAATATTGAGATAATGCATGAAGAGACCATACTGAGAATTAAAAATATAACTGGTTCCAACTTTAAATAATGGAATGAATTGATATCTGAAAATATACATGAAATCTTATATTGATACACATACATTCATTACAACCATTTATACATCTAATGGAAATATTAGGGTTATGGATAATCATGAAAATTGTGTATATTTTGCTTCAAAAATCATTATGAAAATCAAAAATAATGTGTTTGGAAAGAAGTTTCATGATAAGACCAGTCAAGTAACCTGCAGGAATACGTGTGTTCTGAAGCAGGAAGTGATTGAAAGTGAAACAAATACCTGTAAATTTGATAACTTTTGGATTAAATATATATCCTATGATCTGCAAAAAAAGAAGAAATAGTAATTTACCACTGTTGAATAGAAATAAACGTCAAAATACATAACATGTCCCATAGGAATCAACTTGCTTTGATATTAAACTGGGTCAGTTACTATAAAAATATTAGGATTTGTGTGCACCGTTCACTGAAGTTAGCTTTCAGTACTAGGTAACAAATATGAATTTCAGGTGGATGAATATTTCTGGAATAATCTTCTGAAAAGTTGATTATAAATCCAAGTACATGAACATGAATAAATTTATGGAGTGTATAAAAGACACATATATTTCATGTTTTGAAGAACCTGGAGAATATATATATATATATATATATATATATATATATATATATATATATATATATATATATACAAAAAACACACACAGAGACATTAAAAACTGGCAATATATATGCCAATAGAAATTCATCATGAAATATATATCATCCATTGAAGCAAAAATATTTATTTTACTAAACATGGATTTAAGTAAAATGTTGTTCAACTAGGAAGCTCACCCATAGGTTGAATTTTCAGTTCCAACAGTGTTTAGGAGGAGTGATCTCTTCTCACAATTTGTATCTGCCATGTCATCCACCTCACAAAAATATAAGTGTGATACCAGGTAGGATTCAATATGTGCATTAAAAATACATGTTCTGAATAGGCTTCAGAGAAAGGGAAACAAGAATTCACATATTTGTTAACTTTAAAAACACATGGAGAACTTTTTCATTTAAAAATTGACTAGATTTGTAACACCTACCCTTTATCATGCAAAAGGCAAGTCCAACTATACAACAGGCCTCCTCTGAACTGGTTGTATTTCTATTTTGTTTGGGTTATTTTTCTCCATCATATTAGGATTAGTAGTGAGAGTCTAGTAGGGTATGGGTAAGTGTCAGGGATTCAGAATTTCGAATGGAAAATAGGAAAATTAATCTCATGTGTATTCAAATATGTGCTACACAAAAATCTCCCCACTCTGATCCAGAACAATGCCTTGACATTTCCTTCACCACAAGTAAGACACAATTAGAGGAGAAGAGTTAGAAAATTTGTGAATACATATCCGGAATGGAAAATGCTCAGGAGTTCACAACCTTGGAGTTGGGACAGGAGTATCCAAAAGTAAGGGATAGGGTAAACACTCCACAAACATGAAGTTCTTTTGGCCTAAAGACTTCTTGACAAACTGCCTCTGAGTTTGGGCACTTAAACTATATGTTGTTGTCAGGAGATTTAGCTTCCTTTGTAGTGAGACCATCAATCTGGAATGGCATCTATGTGACCTGGAGGACATGGTTTCTTGTTTTCCAATGAACATTAGGCAGCAGTGATGAATTCTATCTTTGTCGGCAAACTTTGGCCACCTGGGTCTAAGTGTCTGCCCGCGTGGACTGTGAAGTCATTTGGTCATCCTCCACTTTTCGTGGTGTTTCTGGCTGCTGCACTCGTAGTTTGGTGTTGCTTCAAAAAATACAAGGAGTTCATCAGGGACACAGTGCTGGAGGGAGTTCTGTCAGGTGTGGTGGGTCAGGGTTTACAGGAGAATGCACCAACCAGGCTTCTATCCCACATAGCTTGCCCCCTTGACAAGAGCAACCTGATTCTGAACATTGCCCTGAAACCCCTCTATATAATAAGATGCCTTTACATATAAGGGTCTGCTGGCAGCAGCATGTCAGTCACAAGCCATTTGGAAGTCAAAGACATATTCACATGGCCCCACCACAGATGTTTATCACACACCTTCACACCACAGCTCTAGGCCCACTACTCAGCAGGCTCCAACTTACAGGCATCTCTGTTCTACTCCATTTTCATGAAACCCAGTCAATCAAGGCATTGTCTGGTACACTCATGATCAGGAACCAGATATCCAAAGGTTCTCCAGTGCCACCTGGTCATGGGAATTTCAAAACTTGCATGGTATTTATCTAGCCATTTTTCAAAAATGAATTTGAGACACTCTGGGTTTCAAATAATTCAGGAACCATTAAATGGTGAGGAAGCTCATTTCAATGAAAGCTCTAGAGAACTCTCATAGGCAAGGCTACAGAAACAGAGGCCAAATGGTAACATAAGCAAGGCCCATTGAGGTCTACAATGTTAGGTCCATGTGTGTTTTGACTCTCAACGATGGCTGCCAAGTCTTTCAGAATAAAATCATGTGATATCCTTGCAAAGATTCCCAGTTTTCTGTGCAAAGCCACCCTGGGCCTAGATCGCAGATACCAAGAGCGAATCTCATGCGTGGCCTCCTAAAATCTCAAAACAATTCATGGCAATACTTCACTGAGGTCAGTTCCAGAAAGCAGTCTCTAAGTGGAATCACACAAGAGTTCAAGCCCAGGTGAACACAGTTATCTCTTCCAACTGACACACAAATGACCACAATTAAAAACAAAACACTTCGACATGGCCCTCATTTTCTTCCATATAGACACTCATCATAACCTCTGGCTGGAGGTTTTCATGAGGAGCGCAGTCCAAGACAGTGTCCAAAATAAGCTCCCTTGCCACTCATTTGCTAAAGTCAGGGTGGCCTGGACATACTTTCTGTGAACCAGGCGTGATGAAATAGGCATGCTGTGAAGACTACACCGCTTCTCTACTTTGAGGCCAACTGACTCCGAGGTTAAGATTCTTTATGTGAATTGGAGTCATGAGAAAACCCAAGCACCTCTGCAGGGCTTTGGAGAACTCCTCTGACCCAAAGGATCCCTATTGATGGAAGTCAGGAACCTCACAGAGGAAGGCTAGACGTCATCCACAAGGACTGCTCTTTTGGCCATTTTGGTTTCGGATGCACACATGGGATCTTTCTTTAGATCCATCAGGTGCTGAGAATCTAAGCCACAGCCTCACACAGGGCCAAGAGGCTAAATCACACACATCCCTTTCCAAAGCAATAAAGCAAAGGGCCACAGGTGATGCCCATTCATTTCCATTTGAAAACTGTTTTCCTCAGGCTTCACAAAGGGGTGGCCTGAGGCAAAGAACTTCTTGAAATTAAGGGCAACAGAACATTATGTAAGCAAAAGGCCCAAAGCAGGGTTTCTCCACTGATACTTTACTGGTCACACTGATATCTGAGTTTTCTGAGATGCTCGCCATTCCCTGCAGATATCCAGTACATGGCCATGTCACAGAGCTTGGAGGTGGTACATATCTTGGACAAAAAAACATGAGCCAATTCTGGAGATTGGAAAGAATTCAGGAAGAAAATTGGTAATTAGGAAGATAGTAGGTGTTGCCCATCCTTAAGGAAAGCCGCAACCCATTCATAAATTGGGCAGGTTGAATGCTGGGAAACTTTCTACTAGACAGGACAAATACATTGATGCATTCTCGTTTCTAATGTATACAACCACGGACACAGTGGAATACACAGACATAGAAACACTCGCCTTGTCAAACGACTTACTAGAAACAGTACACTCCAAAAAAAAAAAAAAAAAAAACTAACCGCCTTTCCTACCTATTCTCAGAAGATGAGACAAAATCATAAACCCACAACCACACCCACAAAGTCACCTCCTTCCCCCAAGTAGGTCTGTGACTCTACGGAGTGTCCTCTGACTGGTGGGCCATACAATGTTCCCCCGAAATGTCCTGTCCTGTCTCAGATCTGGTCTACTTGGCCAACTCTTTTAAGTTGTCAGAAGGGAATTTTGAGCCACTACCTGCTTTCTCAGGAAAGGCCCCTCTTCAGAGCTCTCCTTGCTTTTGGCATCATAATATCAGTAGGAACAAAGAAAGACTGACTCTGTCTTTGGTAAATCCAAGCAAGTGAGCCCACTGGGACTGGGACTGGGACTGGCTCTGTGTGCCTGGCTTCCAGGATCCCAAGTTCAGAGAGATCCATCACGAAGGAAGTGAGGTGAGGTCACTTCCTTCAGGAACTGAATGAATTCACTGTCTTGTAAACCATTTTGTCCTAATAGTTGCTTCCAAGGGTCCCATTAGATGGAGGGTTCCCCTACTTCCTCTGAAATGTTCACAAGTTAGAATGGTATGTCAACCTTAGGAACCCGGGAATAGCTATCCACACAGGCCTGGTTTGGTCCTTCTCCTCTACATTAAGAAGAGAGAGGCTGATTCAGACACATCCCTTCATCCTGACCAGGGTGTTTGACATGGAAGATGACTTTTGCTCTCTCAGGTCCTTCATAGATGACTATATCTTCTCCAGGGTTCATTTCTACATGGATCTTTGAAGTTCTCAGCAGGTGGAAGATCCCCTACATTCCTGTATTGTAAGACCAACTCTGTCCCTGCTTTTCATTAAATTTAGATTGAGGGAACAGTGTATTCTTAGGGTTAATAAAATGTTTGAATTGGGTTAGGAATCATTCTGCGGGATGAATAATGGTATTGGGAACCTGCGATATTTATAAAAATATAGAGGTTAAATATATGAATAAAAACAGAAATCTAGGTAATTTTGAAGCCTAGAGGGCATTGGGCCCTTGATTGGGATACTTACCTTTGATTTACATTGTGCACAGATGTCTCAGAAAAATAGATATATAATGGCATAGAACCTTGTACCTTGGATGATTGAATGTCGAAGAGAACATCCAGTCAAAAACGGGTAGTCGGTAGGATTAGGTAGATAGTAGGTTTAGGAAGAAGTGTCAATATAGGATTTGGAATATATGTTCTATCGCAATAGTGTTTTGGTTAGAGAGTGAAAGTAAACATAACTTCATGTGAAGGGTCAGTCACAATGATGAACTGGGGAAAATATGTAGGAAACCACATATCAATAGAGACATAATGAAATCAGGCAAAGTATAAAGTGAGTGATATGATTAGGCATTTTCAACAGGGTAGAGTTTGAATATATAATCTTTGGAAGAAACAAATATGTAGTCACCAACAGGATTGATAATTGAGAGGATTAGGCAACATGGACAGGAATGTTTTTAGTAATCCATGTTCACTTTCCATTCAGACTCCGGTACAATCATAAGTGTGACATTTACTTTTTGTGTCCCGAATATTACTGTGATAAAATGTGTATGTAGATCTGGTGACATGAGTATTTCTTACACCATTTCTGGCAGTAATATTTAGAAGACATATACATAAGTATTGGTTGTACAAAGAGGTGTGCCCTGTGTCTATGAATATAGAGATAATGCATGAATTGACCACACTGTGAATAAATAATATAGCTGATTCCACTTTAAATAATGGATGGAATTGATATCTGAAAATATTTAAGATATCTTATATTGATATAAAATCATTCATTCCAACCAGTTATACATCTATTGTTAATATTAGTGTTATTGTTTATCATGAACGGTGTCTGAGTTTCGCTTCAAAAATGAGTATGAAAATTGAAAATAATGTGTTTTGTAAAGAAGTCTCATGAAAAGACCAGTCAAGAAACATGGATGAATACATGTGTTCTGAAGAAGGAATTGATTGAAAGTGAAACAAATGCCTATAAATTTGCGAAACTGTGGATGAAAAATATATCCTATGATGTGCATAAACTGAAGAAATCATAATGTACCAGTGTTGAATAAAAATGAACGTCAAAACACACAGCATGTCCCATTGGAATCTACTCGCATTGATGTTAAACTGGGTCAGTTACTGTAGAAATATTAGGATTTGTATGCAACATTCACTGAAGTTAGTTTTCACTAGTAGGAAAAAATATGTATTTCAGGTGGATGAATATTTCTGAGAATAATCATGTGAAAATTTGATTATAAATCCACATACATGAATATGAATGAATTTAGGAAGTGTGTAATAAGACAAATATATTTCATATTTTGAAAAATCTGGAGACTATATATATATATACACACAGACATTAAAAAGTAGCAATATATATGCCAATCGAAATTCACCATGAAATATAAATCATCCACAGATGCAAAAATATTCATTTTACTGAACATGGATTTATGTATAATGTTGTTCATCTAGGAAGCTCACCCATAGGTTTAATTTTCTGTTCCAACAGTGTTTAGGAGCTGTGATGTCTTCTCGCAATTTGTATCTGCCAAGTAAGCCACCTCACAAGATTGTACGAGTGGTACCAGGTAGGATTCTGTATGTGCATATAAAAATACATGTGCTGAATATGCTACGGAGAAAGGGAGACACGAATTCATACATTTGTTTACTTTAAAAACACATGGAGAACTCTTTCAATAAAAAAATTAACTAGTTTATACCTTCTACCCAATATAATGCAAAAGACAATTCCAACTACACACCATGCCTTCTCTGAACTGCTTGTATTTCTATTCCATTTGGGTTATTTTACTCCACCATATTAGGATTAGTAGTCAGAGTCTAATAGGGTATATGTTAGTGTCAGGGATTTAGTATTCTGAATGGAAAATTGGAAAATGAATCCAATGTGTATGCAAATATGTGCTACACAAAATTTTTCCCACTCTCATCCAGAACAATGCCTTGACAATACTTTCACCCCAAGTAAGACACAATTAGGGAAAAAGAGTTAGGAATTCTGAGAATACAAATCTGGAATGGAATATGATCAGGAGTTCACAAACTTGGAGGTGGTAGAGGAGTTTCCAAAAGTAAGGGACAGGGTCAAAACTCTCCATATAACAAGATGCCTTTACAAATAAGGGTCTGCTGGCTGCATCCTGTCAGTCACAAGGCATTTGGAAGCCAATGGCAGATCGAAATGGCCCCAGCGCATATTTTGTGTCACACACCTGCCCAACATTGCTCTAGGCCCACTGCTCAGCAGGCTCCAACTTACTGGCATATCTGATCTACACCATTTTCATGAAACCCAGTCAATCAAGGCACCGTCTGGTATACTCATGATCAGCAACAGGACATCCAAAGTTTCTCCAGTGCCACCTGGTCATGGGAATTTCAAAAATTTCATGGTATTTATCTAGCCATTTTTCAAGGATGAAGTTGGAGGCACTATGGGTTTCAATTAATTCAGGAACCATTAAATGGTGAGGAAGCTCATTTCAATGAATGCTCTGAAGAACTCTCACAGGCAAGTCTTCCCAAAGAGTGGCCAAAAGGTCACATGAAGCCAGACCCATTGAGGTCTACAATGTGAGTTCCATGTGTGTTTTGACTCTCAACTATGGCTTCCAAGTCTTTAAAAATAAAATCATGTTATATCCTGGCTGAGATTCCCAGTGCTCTGTGGAAATCCACACTGGCCTTAGATCTCAGTTTCCAAGGGTCACTCTCATGCGTGGCCTAATAAAATCCCGACAAAATTCATGGCAATACTGCTCTGAGGTCAGTTCCAGAACTCAGTCTCTAATGGGAGTCACACCAGAGTTCAAGCCCAGGTGGACCCAGTCATCTCTTCCAACCACGATACAAATGTCCACAATTAAAACCAAAACACTCCCACATGGCCCTCATCTTCTTCCATATAGACACTAATCATTACCTCTGGTAGCAGGTTTCCATGAGGGGCGCAGCGCACAACAGTGTCCAAAATAAGCTCCCTTTTTCCCTCATTTTCCTAAAGTCTGTGTGGCCTAGACACCCTTCCTGTTAACCAAGAGTGATCAAATAGGCATGCCGTTAATGCTGCTTTGCTTCTCCAATTTGAGGCCTAATTACTGTGCGGTTTAGATTCTCTATGTGAATTGGAATCATGAGAAAACCCATGCACCTATAGGCTAGCCTCTACAGGGCTTTAAATATCTCATTTGACCCAAAGTATCACTATTCTCACTTAATGGAGGTCAGGAACTTTGCATAGGAAGGCGAGAGACTTCATCTACAATATCTGCTCTTTTAGCCATTTTTGTATTGGATGCACACATGAGATATTTCTTTGGATCCATCTAGTGCTGAGAATCTAAGCCACAGCCTCACACAGTGCCAAGAGGCGGATTCAGACACATCCCTTTCCAAAGCAATTAAGCACAGAGCCACAGGTAATGCCCATTCATTTCAATTTGAGAACTCTTTTCTTCAGGCTTCACAAAGGGGAGGCCTGAGGCAGAGACCTTCCTGACATTCAGGGCAATAAAACAATAGGTAAGCAAAAGGCACAAAGCAGGCTTTCTCCACTGAGACTTTGCTGGTCATACTGATATCTGAGTTTTCTAAGAAGCTCGTCATTCCCTTCAGGTATCCAGTACATGTCCATGTCACAGAGCTTGGAGGTGGTACATATCTTGGACACAAAAGCATGAGCCTATTCTTTAGAGAGGCCAGAATTCAGGAAGAAAACAGGAACTTTGGACGATAGCAGATGTTGCCCATCCATAAGTCAAGCAGCAGTCCATTCATAAATTGGGCAGTATGAAGGCTGGCAAGCTTTCTACTAGACAGGACACATCCATTGATGCATTCTCTCTTCTTATGTCTACAACCACGAACACCGTTTTATATACAGACATAAAAACACTCGCCTTGTCAAAGTACTTACCAGAAAGAGTTCACTCAATCCAAACAAACCGCCTTTGATACCTATTCTCAGAACAAGTGAAAACCACAAACCTACACCTACACCCATAAAGGCACCTCCTTTCCCTAAGTAATTCTGAGACTATTTGGAGTGTCCTCTGACTAGTGGGCCACAGTATGTTCCCTTTAAATGGCATGTTCTCTCTCAGATCTGTCCTCCTTAGCCAACTCTGTAAAGTTGTCAGGAGCCAGCATTGAGCAACTACCTTTTTCTCAGGAAAGGCCCCTCTTCAGAGCTCTCTTGGCATTTTGCCATCCTCACATCAGTAGGTACCAAGAAAGACTGACTCTGTCTTTGGTAAATCCAAACAAGTGAGACCACTGGGACTGGGACTGGGACTGGCTCTGTGTGCCTGGCTTCCTGGATCCCAAGTTCAGATAGTTCCATCAACAAGGAAGTGAGGTGAGGTGAATTCCTTCAGGAACTGAATGAGGTCACTGCCTTGGCAACCACTTTGTCCTAACATTTGCTTCCAAGGGTCCCATGAGATGCAGGCTGCCCCTACTACCTGTGACAGTTTCACAAGTTAGAATGGTATATCAACCATAGGCACCCGGGAACAACTCTCCAAGCAGGCCTGGTTTGGTCCATCTTCTCTACATTAATATTTGAGAGCCTGATTCAGACACAACCCTTCATACTGACCAGGTTGTTTTCCATGGAAGATGACTTTTGCTCTCTCAGGTCCTTCATTGCTGCCTACATCTTCTCCAGGGATCATATCTGCATGGATCTTTGAGGTTCTCAGCAGATGAACAATCCCCTACATTCCTGTATTGTAATACCAACTCTGTGCCTGCTGTTCTGTAAAGTTAGATTGAGGGAAGAGTGTATGGTTATGTTTAATAACATGTTTGATATGGGTTAGGAATTATTCTGCTGGATGAATAATGGTATTGGGAACCTGAGATATTTATAAGAATATAGAGTTGGAATATTGTAATGGTCGGGCAGGCATAGGAGGAAGAGACCACCAAGAGACTGTCTCATGCAACAACAAAGGGTTTATTGAGGGTCCAGCATGCTGGGGCTCAGAGCTCACTTGAATAGAGCAGAGAGTCCTGAGAACAGCTTAAACAGAGCTTATATACTTTCCTTGGAGAGGGCAGGGAGGGAAATTTATTGATGCGTCAGGGAGAGTGGGCAGTTTGCTTTCAACGGGATGATGGAGTACATTCTGCAGTTTGGCAGTTGGGGACAGCACATTCTGGGAACAAGATTAGCAAACAGTTCTCAAGATTTCAACAGTGTTTTATTAAGCATACAGAAAAATAGGAAGTGACAAGTACCTATTTTATTAACTTTTTATTCCCCAATTCTTCTTCTGGTTACTTTTAATCATGAAAGTGATCATTGAAGGGTGTCACATTTTATGTCTCCTAGTGGGGTATATTTTTGTCTGATTACCATAAGTTTAAATTGTCCAATTTGAGCTTCGAGAAAGGAAACTACATGGTTGAGCCAACAGGGTCCTACAGTTAGCAATAATATGAGGATTATTAATGGACAGGCCTGGGCTGATGAAAGCATAGTTAACCAGAGGGACTGTGTGAACCAAGACTCAAACCACCATTTTTGGGCCTCTCTCTCTCGTTGACACTCTTAAAGGCATTTTCTTAATATACTCATAGGTTCTTATACAACTCCAGTATGGTCGGCATAAAAACAACCTTCTTCCCTCAATGCAGCACAAAGTCCCCCTTCTCTCATGAAGCGAAGGTTTAACCCTCGCCTGTTCTGTAAAACAACTTCAGAGAGAGAGGTTAAACATTCCTGTAAAGCTGTGATGGAGGTTTTATTATCTTTAATTTTTGGTCTATTGCTGCTTCTAATTGGGTCATTTGTTGTGTCCCATGGACTAGGGTTCCTGTGCTCACTCCTGCAGCAACTCCTATTCCTAATAGGATGGCTAAAGTGAGAGATACAGGTTCCCGGTGGAAACAGGTTGTATGCCCTCCGATTTGATCTTTAAATGAACATGCATCATCCTAGAACACTCTGGGAAACATCTGCACCATTACATAATTAATCACATCTGTTGACCATTTCATGAAAACATAAACAATGTTTAAGTATATAGAATTATACTGTTGTAGGTACGGAAAAGGAAAGGAATCTAAGATAGCACCGAAGACAGGGAAACAGCCCTATTTGGTTGCAAACGGATTTAGAGGGTATTGCTTCTGTTGTAATCAATTAATCTTCTGAACCCCAAGTTTAGGTAGTTTCAGAATTTGTACCCAACATGTAAGGGAAGGGGCTCAGAAGTTCACAGTCTGCAGAAGTTCACAAAAAGCAGTTTTTGTTTCTGTTATTTTTTCCTCTGTTCTCGGCAAGTTAACTTTTCAAGGACACTTGGGACAGGGAGAGCTTTTTTTTCTCTTTTTTTTCTCCCTGCCAGCTGTTACCATGGAGCCTAGTTGGTAACTTCTTTACTTAGAATTGTAGCCATCTCTGTGAATCCCCAGCTCAAGGCCAGAGGCCTTGTTCACTTATTTTGTGAAAAACTCGTAAGGGGGTGTCTAGCTTAGGAGTGCTGATTTTTCCAGCCACTGGCCAAGTAGAACAGGGCGACATGAAAACACGGAGTTTATCTACATTGAATTCTTTTATAGGGACTCTTTTGCTGAAAGTCCTAAAGTCAGCAATGGTGAAGACTTCTGGAGAAGGTCATATAAGACTTTTCTGTGGGCCTGGTGAAGAGGGGCAAGACGTGGAAAGCAAGGCTGAGAGCAGCTCCGTTTATCTGAGAATTAGGAAAGAGAGATGTAAAAGAATATTGGGAAAGGGGTTTGTGATTTTCCTGGCAACAAAAACTTGAGCAGTAGAACAGGTAGAGCAGAGGGGACGACAGGAGTGAGTATCCCAAAAAGCCTGTGAGGGACTTTAAATTCTTAGTCACCTGTTTTCAGTGATGACAAGGCAACTTTAAAGGTCACTTTCATTACATCTTGGATAGTGGTCTGAGGGATCTCCTCAGCTGGTTTGAGCTTTGGGTTAGCTGGTAAGAGGACCTGATGGGACCTGCTCTGGGCACTTACTGGAGAAAAGAGGACTGAGTGGGTGGAGGGTTACCTCAGTACCTGATACCTCAGCAAGGGCGCAATGGTCTGAGAACCGGCCGAGGTTTGGTTTTTTGATCTAGTAAATGGAGGGAAGAAATCAGGTTGCTGAGGTGAGAGTGAAAGCAGAGAGTCTGGAGCAGAAGGCTGAGGGTTAGGATCTATTGGAGAAGCATAGTTCAGGACGTGAGTGAAGGAGGGAAAAGGTCTTCACATAGGGGAATCTCCTTCCACCCTTTTGATCACTTGTAGAAGTTAAAAATGTCATGCATAATTTGAGGATCTAGAGAGCCTTCTGGGGTCCATCGGTTTTGGTTGTCTAATTGGTAATATGGCCAATGCTGTGTACTGAATTTGATGGGGAGTTTGGGTTCCACCAGGCAGTCCCTGTATGCTACCATCCCCATGACTTACAGAAGAAGTTGGCTTTTTCCCCTCACAGCCGTGGCTCTTTGTGGCTTTGATAGTCTGCCATGCAAACATAGTAATCTGGGCTAGCCAACCTGCATCTTGCTCGCGTGTCCCTACATCCATAATGTTTGTTTCCATTATCAATGATACAGAAGGTATTTAATAGAATTTTAGTGGGATCCACTTTATCAGATATATCCCAATAGGAAAAACCTATAGCCAGCTGAAAAATGTCTGGGTGGAGAGATGGCCACCAGGTCCCTATGGGGGCTGTAAGCGAGATAGACCATACTTCTCTAGTAGGATTTGTGATCAGCCATCGCTGATGAACCACCTGATGAGGTTTAGGACTACTGGTGGCCAAGGGGAGAGTCTATAGCCTTATTCATATGGTGAATACACAATTTGAAAGGGTTACTAGTCATTTCCAGTTTCCAGCAAGAGTCTGGACAGAGCGCAGGCTTGAGATGAGAGGCATGGATCCAGGAATTGATTCCGTATACATTTACTGATGTAGGTGTTATAAGTAGTACCTGGTATGTTCCTTTCCATCGGGGTTCCAGGAATGAAACCTGATGTCTTCTTATGTAGATGAAGTCTCTTACATTATATTGAAGTGGAGTCCCCTTGTCCCCAGTTTGTTAGGCCGTGGCCAGCTGTTTGAACAGATATCAATGAGTTCTTTCAAGAGCTTTAAGTCTGTCAAGCTAGGGGGTGTGGAAGGGATCCTTAGGTCTTAGAGTTGGGGTTAGGTCCCTTACTGGAGGAAGGGCACCATAGAGAATTTCACAGGTGGTGAGGTTACACAAAGAAACAGAGGGAGTATTTCTTGCATGAAACAGTGCATAAGGCAGGAGCATAGTCCAATCTTTTATGCAGGTCTCTAAGATTAATTTCGTAAAGGTCTATTTAATGGTTCTATTTATTTTTTCTACCTGTCCTGAGTTCTGGGGTCTATAAGCATAATGTAACTACCAATTAATAACCAGGGTACTGGTTAACCTATTCTCAGAACATGAGACAAAACCAGAATCCCACACCCACACCCACAAAGGCACCTGCTTCCCCCAAGTACATCTGTGACTATCTGGAGTATTCTCTGACTGGTGGGTCATACTATGTTCCCCAAAAATAGCCTGTCTTGTCTCAGATCTGGTCTTCGTGGCCAACTCTGTGAAGATTTCAGGAGCCAGCATGAGCCACTACCTGCTTTCTCAGGAAAGGCCCCTCTTCAGAGCTCTTCTGGCATTTGGCCATCCCCACATCAGTAGGTACCATGAAAGACTGACTCTGTCCCTGGTAAATCCAAAGAAGTGAGCCCACTAGGAGTAGGACTGGGACTGGCAATGGGTGCCTGGCTTCCTGGATCCCAAGTTCAGAGAGTTCCAACACCAAGGAAGTGACGTGAGGTCACTTCCTTCAGAAACTGAAAGAGGTCACTCCCTTGGCAACCACTTTGTCCTAACAGTTGTTTCCTATGGTCTCTTGAGATGGAGGATGCCCCTACTTCCTGTGACACTTTCACAAGTTAGAATGGTATATAAACCATAGGCACTCAGGAATAGCTCTCCACACAGGCCTGGTTTGATCCATCTTCTCTACATTAATAAGAGAGAGGCTGATTCAGATACAATCCTTTATCCTGACCAGGTTGTTTGCCATGGAAGATGACTTTTGCTCTCTCAAGTCCTTCATAGCTGCCTACATCTTCTCCAGGAATGATTTCTGCATGGACCTTTGAGTTTCTAAGCAGGTGGAAGATCCCCTACATTCCTGTATTGTAAGACCAACACTGTCCCCGCTCTTCTGTAAAGTTAGATTGAGGGAACAGTGTATGTTAGGGTTAATAACATGTTCAATTTGGGTTAGGAATCATTCTTCGGGATGAATAATAGTATTGGGAAACTCTCTCAGATCTGGTCTCCTTGGCCAACTCAGTGAAGTTTTCAGGAGCCAGTGGTGAGACACTGCCTGCTTTCTCATGAACTGGCCCTCTTCAGAGCTCTCCTGGCATTTGGCCATCCTCACATCAGTAGGTACCAAGAAAGTCTGACTCTGTCCTTGGTAAATACAAACATGTGAGCCCACTGGGACTGGGACTGGGACTGACTCTGGGTGCCTCGCTTCTTGGATCCCCAGTTCAGAGAGTTCCATCACCAAAGAAGTGAGGTAGGAGACTTCATTCAGAAACTGAATGAGGTCACTGCCTTGGCAAACACTTTGTCCTAAAAGTTGCTTCCTAGGTTCCCATGAGATGAAGCCTGCCCCTACTTACTGTGACACTTCAAGCTAAGAATTGTATATCAAAAATAGGCACCCGGGAACAGCTCTCCACACATGCCTGATTTGGTCCAACTACTCTACATTAAGAAGAGAGAGGCTGATTCAGACACATCCCTTCATTTTGACCTGGTTGTTTTTCATGGAAAATGAATTTTTCTCTCTCAGGTCCTCCATAGCTGTCAACATCTTCTCCAGGGATCATTTCTGTAAGGACCTTTGAGGTTCTCAGCAGGTGGAAGATCCCCTACATTCCTGTATTGTAAGACAAACTGTGTCCCTACTCTTTTGTAAAGTTAGATTGATGGAAGAGTGTATGGTTAGGATTAATAACATATTTGATTTGAGTTAGGAATCATTCTGCAGGATGAATAATGGTATTGGGAATCTGCGATATTTACAAGAATAAATAGGTGAAATGTAAGTATGAAAACAGAAATCTAGGTAAGATTTGAAGCCCAGAAGGGAATTGGGCCTTTGATTGTGACACTTAGCTTTGAATTATGTTCTGCACATATGTCTCAGATAAATCGATATAAAATGGCATAGGACCTTGTACCTTGGATGATTGAATGTCGAAGAGAATATCCAGTCAAAAGGGGACAGTAGGTGGATTAGGAAGATAGTAAGTAAGTTTAGAAAAAAGAGTGAGTATAGGAATTGGACCAAAAGTTCTTTAGCAACAGGGTTTCGGTTAGTGAGTGAATGTCAATGTCAGCACATGTGAAGAATGAGTCACAATGATGAACTGGGGAAAATATGTAGGAAAGCAGATATCTATAGAGACATTATGAAATCAGACAAAGTATAAAGTGAGTGATAGTATTAGATATTTTCAACAGGGTTGAATTTGAATATATAATCTTAGGAAGAAACAAATATGTAATCATTAATAGGATTGACATTTGAGAGCATTAGCCAAATTGGACATGGATTTTTTTAGTAATCCATGTTTACATTCCATTTAGTCTTTGGTACAATCATAAGTGTGAACTTTGCATTTTGTGTCCAGAATATTACTGTGATAAAATGTATATGTAGATCAGTTGACAGAGTATTTCTTCCACCATTTCTGGGAGCAATATTTTGAAGACATATAAATTAATATTGGGGGTACAAAGAGGTGTACCCTGTGTCTATGTATGTAGAGATAATGCATGAAGAGACCATACTGTGAATAAATAATATAACTGATTACACTTTAAATAATCGATTGAATTTATATCTGAAAATATGCAGAAAATCTTATATTGATATACAATCATTAATTCCAACCAATTATACATATAATGGTAATATTACTTTAATGGTTTATCAAGACGGGTGTGTGAGATTTGCTTCAAAGCGATAATGGAAATTGAAAATAATGTGTTTGGAAAGAAGTCTCATGAAACGAGCAGTCAAGAAACATTAAGGAATACATGTGTTCTGAATCAGGAAGTGATTGAAAGTGAAACAAATGCCTATCAATTTGATAAATTGTGGATGAAATATTTATTCTATGATGTGCATTAACTGAAGAAATAGTAATGTACCAGAGTTGAATAAAAATGAACGTCAAAATACACTTCATGTCCCATAGGAATCTATACGCATTGATGTTAAACTGGGTGAGTTACTGTAGAAATATTAGGATTTGTGTGCACCATTCACTGAAGTTTGTTTTCAGTACTAGGAAACAAATATGTATTTCAGGTGGATGAATATTTCTGATAATAATCTTGTGAAAAGTTGATCATAAATCCACATATATGAATATGAATGAATTTAGGGAGTGTATAATAAGACACATATATTTCATATTTTGAAAAATCTGGAGAGTATATATATATATATATATATATATATATATATATATATATATATATATATAACACACACACACAGACATTAAAAAGTAGCAATATATATATCAATCTAAATTAATCATGAAATATATATCATCCACAGATCCAAAAATATTCATTTTACTGAACATGGGTTTATGTATAATGTTGTTCAACTAGGAAGCTCACCCATAGGTTGAATTTTCAGTTCCAACAGCGTTTAGAATGAGTGATCTATTCTCAAAAATTGTATCTGCCAATTCATCCACCTCACAAGAATGTACGTGTGGTACCAGGTAGGATTTGATATGTGCATATAAAAATACATGTGCTGAATAGGCTACAGAGAAAGGGAGACAGGAATTCAAATATTTGTTAACTTTCAAAACACATGGAGAACTATTTAAATTGAAAATTTGCTAGATTTATAACTCCTACACTACATAATGCAAAAGGCAAGTCCAACTATGCACCATGCCTCCTCTGAACTGCTTGTATTTCTATTTTGTTGGGGTAATTTATCTCCATCATATTTGCATTAGTAGTCAGAGTCCAGTAGGGTAGGTTTTAGTGTCAGGGATTAAGTATTTCGAATGAAAAATTAGATAATGAATCCAATGTGTATGCAAAAAATCTTCCCATTCTCATCCAGAACAATGCCTTGACATTACATTCGCCCCAAGTAATACACAATTAGAGGAGAAGAGTTAGAAAATCTGTGAATACATATCTGGAATGGAAAATGCTCAGGAGTTCACAAGCTTGGATGTGGAAGGGGAGTTTCCAAAAGTAAGGGACAGGGTTGATAGACCCAACCTGATCATTTATTAAAATTGGGAGCCCACTTGCCAGAAACCCATGAAAAGATAATTTTGGCTTTATTATAAATTACTGCAAATTCTGAACCTGCTTGGAATGTTTGCCCATGCCTTAAACTCACCCATGCCTGGCTCTCTGACCAGATTGCAGCCCTCTCTGAAACTTTAGTTACACCTCATAAATATTTTCTTTCCCTGGCCAGACAACGAGTCTCTGAGGCTCTAATGGTCCTCATAATTTCTGATGTTGGGGTGAGCTTAAAAAAAATGTAAACTACCGTTAGTGTGATGCTTGTTAAAGTTCTGTTATCTGTAACCCCCTTTTTGTGCATCTTTCTGGGCTATATAGCTGGGCTATAGGAAAGGTGGGTTTGCTGTCTTGCTTCCGCCATTTTGGGAGGGAGAGGTAGCCTTTCCCTTTGAAATAATTAGCTTGCCTTAATTTGATTTTACTAGGAGTCAGTGGTCTTTACATGCGTTCCTGGTCTAATATTTTGGAGTTCCCCAGTTAGATGACCCTGCCGGACAAGATCACAAGACCAGACTGCTGTAAATTCTGAAGTTGGCCTTCCTTCCAGGGCTCCAAGCTTGAGAGCAACTCTAGGGTTTGTGCAACTTGAGATGGTCCAAGGCCTTGGAGTTAGCCTTCAGTTCAGGGAGCACTGCAGTGAACCACCGCATTAAAACTATTAGCAAGCACCTGGTGGAGGAGGCATCCATAGGTAATTGGTGCCTTTATAACATCTGATATCCGGTTAAGGGAGATCTCTTCTGATGACAGAGAGGTGGACTGAGGAGGCTCACATATACTCCTGTCTGGGACAGTAACAAGAATCATTCTGTCATCTGTTCTGTTCTCTAGGGAATTCATCTGGAAGGGTAGAGAGGTGCCAACGGGCACGCATGCGCTCCTACGGGGAGCTTTAGGAAGACATTGCATTGCTCCTCTGTTTTCCTGTTTTGGCGCCGGATTTCTGTTTTTTTTTTTTTTTTTTGTTGTTGTTGTTGTTTTGTTCTGTGTTCTATATGTTTTTTGTTTGTTTGTTTTTGTGCATTTTGTTGTGTGATTTCTGTGGTGAAAACTTAAGGATATCGGACATGAAAATAAAGCAAGTAAGCCTGACACCCTTTGGACTGAGTTTAAAGGAACTGCAATGAACTTTACACCCGTTTGTTAAGCAGTATGAGAGAAGCCCCTAGCTGGCTGCCTGGAGCACACTCACTGCAGAGGGCAGTGCCTGCGGGGGACCTAAGAACTGAGTATCTCCCAGGTTAATAAGTGAAACTCCTTTAAAATCCCTTGTCCCTCCAGATAAAGAGAGTCACAACCTTTTGGCAGAGTCCCTGTGTTTATCTTTGTTAGCAAAGCAATAAACCTTCGTTTTTCTTTTTCTCAAAACCCTGTCCTCATTTTTAAATTGGCATTAATTGGCTTCAAGTTCAGGAACCCAACTTTAAGTTACAAATTTTAATAACCCACCAGCACCCTGGAACTTTTTGAGAGCTGACTACAGAAATGTTAGGAGATGGAGCATGCTTGTGGTGGAACTGAACCAGAGGAGCAAATCCTGTAAGTAAAAGGAGGGATTGAGGGACTCCCAGCAGCTGCTGAAGCCTTATTTTTTCAGAGAATTCCCTAGGTCTTTCCCTGCAATTTAACGATAATGCCACCTCTGTCATCTTAAAAAAGAGGGAAAAAAAAGGGGACACTAAATGCAGGAAAGTCACTATGGAGACCCTTGATTTTACATTTCAGGATGCTCCTCTGTGAAAACATCTGGTCCCCTTGTGGGGACATCTGTGGTGCAACTGGTGTAGGAGATTTTTCTCTTATCTGCTCTGTTTTAAAGGCTTCTGTCTGTCAGTTATAGTCTGAAGCTCCTTTCTGTCTGTCGTGTGTCTTTGTTTCTGGCACTTTAAGACATGTGCAATAATGTGTTGATATTATATATTGTTTCTTGGGAATGATTTTACCTGAATGTGTGTCTAAATGATGATGTTTTATTGTAACAATCTGGTAGCTTATTGGGTTTTTGAAGCATTGCAGAATCTTGCCGTTAAAAGTCAGATTCAGATAATTGTTTAGTTTATGATTTCAGATAATTCATGCCAGAGAACTTAAATACTTAGGATGGAAAACTAAAGAACTCTACTTCCAAGTTGGCAAGAAATTTTCCAATCATTCAGTCTTTTTTTTTCACCAATTTTTAATTGGGTAGCCTGGGAAAATGTCACTGTGTGTACCAGTGCATTAATTTGGACAAGGATAGTAAATCATAGTATGGTATCTGTTGACAACACAAGATGTAAAGATATAAAATTTTGTAAATTTTGTCTTAAACTTGTATCAAAATTTTCAACATCCTATCTGGAAAATTATGGTTAAAATGCGTTAGGCCTGAGGTGTCTGCTCAGAATAGCAGTTTTTTCCTGCTCCTTCCAGATCTCAGCCAGGACTTAGATTGAAATGCAAATGAAAGAAGCCTGCAAGATCAGTAGGAGACTGATATGAGGCTTAAGGAAAAAAAAAAGTAAATAGTATGGTATTTACTAATTACTGGTCAGTTATTTTTTCTAGGACTCTTATTTTTTTCCTTAGATCCTTTAATTTTTCTAACTCATAATTTTGATCCTACAGACCTAGGTTAATGTTTTTCTGATCAGTTCTATCTTTGACCAACTGTGGAGTTTTTAAAACATGGCAATGGAGATTTCACCTGCTAAAAGCTACAAGGCCTTTACTATTATTATGTGTGCACACTTTTGTTATTTGTTGTATGTCTATATATATATATATTCTTAATCATATATATGATACAGAAATTAACATATATAAGGAGCGCTCATAATAAAAAAAGCACTCATAAAAACAAATTTTAAGGGATGCCCTCTCTCACCACTTCGCTTCAACATAGTTCTCGAATCACTGGCCAGAGCAATTAGACAGACGAAAGAAATTAAAGGCATAAAAATAGGAAAAGAACTCAAATTATCACTATTTGCAGATGACATGATTCTATACCTAGCAGTCCCAAAAGAGTCTACAAAGAAACTACTAGAGCTAATAAATGAATTCAGCAAAGTGGCAGGATATAATATCAACACACATAAATCAAAGACATTCCTGTATATCAGCCACAAATCCTCTGAAATGGAAATGAGGACAACCACCCCATTCACAATATCCTCAAATAAAATAAAATACTTGGGAATCAACCTAACAAAAGAGGTGAAAGACTTATACAATGAAAACTACAGAAACCTAAAGAGAGAAATAGAAGAAGATCTTAGAAGATGGAAAAATATACCGTGTTCATGGATAGGTAGAACTAACATCATCAAAATGGCGATATTACCAAAAGTTCTCTATAGGTTTAATGCAATGCCAATCAAAATCCCAACGGCATTTCTTGTAGAAATAGAGAAAGCAATCATGAAATTCATATGGAAAAATAAAAGACCCAGAATAGCAAAAACAATGCTAAGCAGGAAGTGTGAATCAGGCGGGATAGCTATACCAGACTTCAAACTATACTACAGAGCAATAGTAACAGCAGGGTACTGGTACCAAAACAGGTGGGTGGACCAATGGTACAGAATAGAGGACACAGAAACCAATCCACAAAACTACAACTATCTTATATTCGATAAAGGGGCTAAAAGCATGCAATTGAAGAAGGATAGCATCTTCAACAAATGGTGTTGGGAAAACTGGAAATCCATATGCAACAAAATGAAACTGAATCCCTTTCTCTTGCCATGCAAAAAAGTTAACTCAAAGTGGATCAAGGAACTTGATATCAAATCAGAGACATGGCGTCTGATAGAAGAAAAAGTTGGCTATGATCTACATACTGTGGGGTTGGGCTCCAAATTTCTCAATAGGACACCCATAGCACAAGTGTTAATAACTAGAATCAACAAATGGGACTTACTCAAACTAAAAAGTTTTTTCTCAGCAAAAGAAAGAATAAGAGAGGTAAATAGGGATCCTACGTCCTGGGAACAAATCTTTACTCCTCACACTTCACACAGAGCCCTAATATCCAGAATATACAAAGAACTCAAAAAATTAGACAATAAGATAACAAATAACCCAATCAACAAATGGGCCAAGGGCCTGAATAGAAATTTCTCAGAGGAGGACATACAATCAATCAACAAGTATATGAAAAAATGCTCACCATCTCTAGCAGTCAGAGAAATGCAAATCAAAACCACCCTAAGATACCATCTCACTCCAGTAAGATTAGCAGCCATTAGGAAGTCAAACAACAACAAGTGCTGGCGAGGATGTGGGGAAAAGGGTACTCTTGTACATTGCTGGTGGGACTGAAAATTGGTGCGGCCAATTTGGAAAGCAGTATGGAGATTTCTTGGAAAGCTAGGAATAAAACCACCATTTGATTCAGCTATTCCCCTACTCGGTCTATTCCCTAAAGACCTAAAAAGAGCACACTATAGGGACACTGCTACATCCATGTTCATAGCAGCACAATTCACAAAAGCAAGACTGTGGAAGCAACCTAGATGCCATTCAATAGACGAATGGATAAAAAATATGTGGCATTTTTACACAATGGAGTATTACTCTGCATTAAGAAATGACAAAATCATAGAATTTGGAGAGAAATGGATGGCATTAGAGCAGATTATGCTAAGTGAAGCTAGCCAATCCCTCAAAAACAAATGCCAAATGTCTTCTTTGATATAAGGAGAGTAACTAAGAACAGAGTAGGGACGAAGAGCATGAGAAGAAGATTAACATTAAACAGGGATGAGAGGTGGGTGGGAAAGGGAGAGAGAAGGGAAATTTCCTGTAAATGGAAGGAGACCCTCAGGGGTATACAAAATTACATACAAGAGGAAGTGAGGGGAAAGGAGGAAAAATATGAGGGGGGAGAAATGAATTACAGTAGAGGGGGTAGAGAGAGAAGAGGGGAGGGGATGGGGGAGTGGGGATAGTAGAGGATAGGAAAGGCAGCAGAATACAACAGACACCAGAATGGCAATATGTAAATCAATGGTTGTGCAACTGATGTGATTCTGCAATCTGTATATGGGGTAAAAACGGGAGTTCATATCCCACTTGAATCAAGTGTGAAATATAATATATCAAGAACTATGTAATGTTTTGAACAACCTACAATAAAAATTAATTTAAAAAAAGTGGATCCAAAGATCTTTAATTCACGTGATTAAAATTGTTCAATTTAAATTGCATAAACAGATTAAAATAAATGTTTTTAAATTTAAGCTTACAAGTTTTTATAGGTGTTCAAAAATCTAGTAAAATATTAATATCTACAAAATGTCTAAAATGCCTTGATTCTAGGACTTTTCCTTCAACAAAAAAATGGTTTACACTGTTCAATACATTTGTCTAATATTTTAATAAATAAGTAAAGTAAATTTGATGTGGAATTTCTCATTCTTGAGTACATTTGTTAGATACCCGATTGATTTACTAAGGTCTGTATCAGATTGTAAAAATCAGTCATGTGTTAAAGAGACAAAAATTTCTGAAAACATAAGTTTACCCATAACATTGTGTTTATTAAGTTTTATTTTTTCTAGAGCAAGCAACCATAAAAATTAAACAACTGATTAAATAAGAACTGTTATTTTAGAGCACTCTACTGCCATTTCTTTAAAAGCTAAACTTGGTTAATCTAGAAATATCAATGTAATATTGATGCTATTAATGTGCTCATATCTTCCAGGTATACAAGTCTGTAAGTTAGAAACATTTAAAGAGCATTATATCAAGCTGGTATTCTGAAGTTGTATGGTAAAAAAATGTACTGGGGATTTATTTACCTGTTATCAATAAGATATGTAAAGTTTTATGTTACTTTTTTCATTGGGGAACAATTTAAATGTATTTTTAAGTTAATCAGAGCCTAATATATGTAAAGGTTAAAATCTTTCAGCCTTTCTTTAATCCATGTTTTAAATGTGATGTCATATGATGTTAGATAATGTTCATGTGACCTCAAACAATTTATGTAAACTTTGTAAAATGATATTTAAAAAACAATGATCAGCTTTAGAACTAAAACAGTTAATATTTATAAAGAGGCCTGCCTTACCTGAGATAAGGCTCTGTGTCCCATCTTACTACATGTGAGAATGACTACAAAAGGAGTAGGTCAGATTTTATTTCATTTAAAGTTATGTTCAAAAGTTCTTTTGTTTTTCTGTGAAGATTACTAAGATCTCAAACAGGGCATATAATGTATAATTCAGCCAAAAAATTCAGGGTAGCTATTACAGAAACTAAGTATTTTTACTCTTGTTAAAAAATTTTATTTTTAATTTGCTTATAAGTGATCTAAAGATTCCCTGTTAGTGTTTTACAGAAGTGTTGCTTTAATAACACAACATGGATTAATTTAAGATAATAAGTCATCACCTACAAGACAGACAGAATAATACATATCCAAATTAATGAAAAGATAAATAATAATTAAGTTATAGATATTAAAGCCCAGTATTCTCAATATAAGGCTGTTAAAATTTATTTGCTGGATGTTTAAGATTAGAATTTAAAATTAAAGTTAAATGAATCGGCCAAGAAAACAAATATTAATATTTTAAGGTATACACTTTATGTTAGCCTCCCAAAATAAGTAAGACTGGAGGTTACAAAGAAGGATTCTCAGACAGGAATGCCTGATAACTATAAAAAGAGACTATTAAGAGGAGCTGCCAGAGGCAGAAAATTTAGTTTAGGGCCTACAGATATTCCTAACCTATAGAGGTAGGCTTGGTGTTTGCTAGTACAATTATCCAGCCCTGAGTAACAGAATTAAAGGTTTCTCTATTAGACACAGAGGTCATACTAGAAAAAGGATTTTGCAAGATCAGATGACATTAAATTAATAAACTGTATCTTATGGCGAGGGACAACTGTAAAACAAAAAATTAAATATTAAGTTGACAGTCCTGATAACTGAGGATATTAAAGAATGGTGAGGGAACTTCTATACGGTGACATGTTCCAGCTGCTGCAACATTTATTCATTACTCATGGTTTTTGTTACTCTCATAGAAGATCCCATTCCCAGATGACTTTACAACCTGTTCTTCCCCAACCAGACATCAAACCAAGCTGAAATCTAAAAGGCAACTCATGTCCCTCAACTAAATTCTAAAAGGCAACTCATGTCCCTCATGCCATGACCCTTACGTCACCCTCTCTCAGCGCAGAAGAATCCAAAATGCGTGAGGCCTCCCTTCTTACAACAATGGAGCCAAAAATAAATAGACTATCAATATACGTAATTAATTAAGTCAGGTAAAATCAGGGAGACCCGTTTTGGGTGAGTTCTAGAAATTTGGAGACTGTTACCTGAGGGATTTAAATTTCCTCAGTGCACTTCCCTTAATCTATCAAAGATTTAAAAGGAACACATAAGAAAAGGGGGGAATGATAGGCCCAACCTGATCTTTTATTAAAATTGGGAGCCATCTTGCCACAAAGCCATGATAAGATAATTTTGGCTTTACTATAAATTACTGCAAATTCTGAACCTGCTTGGAATGCCTGCCCATGCCTTGAACTCACCCATGTCTGGCTCTCTGACCAGATAGTAGCACTCTGTGAAACATTAGTGACACATCATAAATATTGGCCTTCCCTGGACAGACAATGACCATCTCTGAGGGTCTAATGGTCCTCACAAATTCTGATGTTGGGGCCAGCAAAAAAAAAAAAAAAAAAAAAAAAAAAAAATATATATATATATATATATATATATATATATATATATATATATATATATATATATATATATATAAACTACCATTAGTGTGATGCTTGTCCGAGTTCTGTTATCTCTAACCCCCCTTTTGTGTAACTTTCTGGGCTTTAAAGCTGGGCTGTAGGTAAGTTGGGGTTGCTGTCTTGTTCCGGCCGTTTTGGGAGGGAGAGTTAGCCTGGCTGGTGAAAATAATAAGCTTAGTTTAATTTGATTTTAATTGGAGTCAGTGGTCTTTTCTTGCATCCTTGTCTAACAGGTAAACACTCCACAAACATGGAGCTCTGCTTGCCTAACGACTTTTTGAGAAACTGCCTCTGAGGTTGGGCACTTGAAATATATGTTGTTTTCAGGAGCTTTAGCTTCCTTTGTTGTGAGACCATCAAAGCTGGCTCTGCATCTATGTGACCTGAAGAAATTGGTTTCTTATTTTCCAATGAAAATGAGGCAAAGTGCTGAATTCTCTCTTTGTAGGTAAACTGTGGCCACTGAAGGCTAAGTGTCTCCCTGTGTGGACTGTGTACCCATTTAGTCATCCTCCACTATTCATGGTGTTTCTTGCTGCTGCACTGGGAGTTTGGTATTTGCTCTACGAAATACAAGAAGTTCAACTGGGACACAGTGCTGAAGGTAGTTCTGTCGCGTGTGGTCGGTCAGAGTCTGCAGGAGAATGCACCAACCAGGATTCTATCCCACATAGCTTGCCCACTTGAAGATAGCAACCTGATTCGGAACATTGCCCTGAAACCTCTCCATATAACAAGATGCCTTTACATATAAGGGTCTGCTGGCTGCACCATGTCAGTCACAAGCCATTTGGAAGTCAATGGTAGATCCAAATGGCCCCAACACAAATGTTTTATCCCACACCTGCACACCACAGTTCTGGGCCCAATACTCAGCAGGCTCCAACATACTGGCATTTCAGTTCTACACCATTTTCATGAAACCCAGTCAATCAAACCACTGTCTGGAACACTCCTGATCAGCAACAGGACATCCAAATGTTCTCCTCTGACACCTGGTTATGGGAATTTCAAAAATTTCTTGGTATTTATCTAGCATTTTTCACGGATGAAGTTGGAGGCACTGTAGGTTTCAATTCTTTCAAGAACCATTAAATGGTATGGAAGCTCATTTCAATGAAAGCTCTGGAGAATTCTCACAGTCAAGGCTTCCCAAAGAGTGGCCAAAAGATCACATGAACCCAGGCCCATTGAGGTCTAGAGTGTGAGGTCCATGTTTGTTTTGAATCTCATCTATGGCTGCCAAGTCTTTCATAATAAAATCATGTGATATCCTGGCTGAGATTCCCGATGCTCTGTGGAAAGCCACCCTGGGACTTGATCTCAGTTTCCAAGGGCGACTCTAATGCGTGGCCTCCTAAAATCCCAAGAGAACTCATGGCAATAGTTCTCTGAGGTCAGTTTCAGAACTCAGTCTGTAAGGGGAATCACACCAGACTTCAAGCCCAGGTGGACCCAGTCATCTATTTCAACCACCACACAAATGACCACAATTAAAACCAAAACACTCCCACATGGCCCTCATCTTCTTCCATATAGACACTCATCATAACCTCTGGCTGGGGTTTTCCATGAGGGGCAAAGCTCACGACAGTGTCCAAAATAAGCTCCCTTACCCCTCATTTGCCTAAAATCAGGGTGGCCTGGACACCCTTCCTGTGAACCAGTAGTGATCAAATATGCCTGCCATTTGTACTGCCCAGCTTCTCCAATATGAGGCCTACTGACTGTTTGGTATAGATTTTTTATGTGAATTGGAGTCATGAGAAAACCCAAGCAATTACGGGCTAGCCTCTGCAGGGTTTTGAAGAACTCATTTGACCCAATGGATCCCTCTTCTCACTTGATGTAGGTCAGAAACCTTACAGAGGAAGGCGAGGGACTTCAACCACAATGACTGCCCTTTTGGCCATTTTGGTTTTGGAAGCACAAAAGGAATCTTTCTTTAGATCCATCAGGTGCTGAGAATCTAAGCCACAGCCTCACACAGGGCCAAGAGGCTGATTCAGACACATCCCTTTTGGAAGAAATTAAGCAAAGAGCCACAGGTTATGCCCATTCATTTCCATTTGAAAACTGTTTTCTTCAGGCTTCACAAAGGGTTGGCCTGAGGCAAAGACCTTCCTGACATTCAGGGCAACAGAACATTATGTAAGAAAAGGCCCAAAGCAGGGTTTCTCCACTGAGATTTTACTGGTCACACTGATATCTGAGTTTTCTGAGATGCTCGCCATTCCCTTCAGCTATCCAGTACATGGCCATGTCACAGAGCTTGGAGGTGGTACATATCTTGGACTCAAAACCATAAGCCTGTTGTGGAGAGTGGCCAGAATTCAGGAAGAGTACAGGAACTTAGGAATATTGTAGGTGTTGCCCATCCATAAGGCAAGCCACAGTCCTTTCATAAATTGGGCAGGATGAATGCTGTTAAACTTTCTCCTGGAGAGGACAAATCCATTGATGCATTATCTTTTCTAATGTCTACAACCAGAGATACAGTGGGATACACAGATATAGAAACACTTGCCTTGTCAAACAACTTACTAGAAACAGTCCACTCAATACCAAACAAATAGCCTTTTCTACCTATCACGCCTTTCCTACTGTATCAACATACACTAGTTATTCATCACCCCCTGCCCCGGTTATTTTGCTGCAGTGGGACTGCTGCAGATGGTGGCCCATACAGGGAGCCCTGGGACACTTGGGGGTAAGTGACGAATAAAAGCTGCCCATCCATAGATAGGATGGGAGCAAATCTGCTCATCCCTAGGCAGATAGGGGGAGAGGAAAAACGGTCATTTCAAAAAATGGAGAAGATTGATACAGTATGATTGTGTCTTGTTTTATCTCAGTGTATTGTATTGTCTTTGTGATGAAAATAAGGAAGGGGTGAGAAGTAAATTGATAATGGAAAGAGGCACCCCAGTGGAAACAAGAGCAATTAGGGCATGTGTTGATGGAAGCCCAGGAAGTCTAATCAGAAAGAAAAAGAAAGTTAAGAAGAAGAAGGATTATCAGGAAAAAAGTTTCAGCAAAAGGCTGTTAGTGAATACTTTTCGTTTCCGGAGTGTGTGTGAATAGGCGCCTCGGCTGCCACATGCTCAAGCCAGTCACTGTGCAGCAAGGGCTTTTCAAGCAGTGGCAGCTGGCAATTCCCCACCCCCAGCCTGGGGAGCGGGGCCCCGTGGCAGTTTGAGTCCTGGAAACTCCCCAGGGCCATCTGTGGCTGCCCAGGATGCTACAGCCAGCCATAGATGCTACTGGCTCCCTGATGTTTGGTCATTTTCAATGCCAATAACTAAGCTACAATGGTTCTCCCACACCCGGACGATAATAAATAATAAGCACTATTAAGGCTTTTTTCAAATGTAAAAAACCTTGAGATAATGTACTAAATTTTTCAGAAGGTTGTTTTCTTAGCACCTGTGGAATACTATAGGATTTTCTTTAGCCAGTGGTAGGAGTTCCTGCCTTCATCCCAGTGCCGGTGAGGACAAGGGTGGAAGAATTTCCAGTGTTGCTGAAAACCGGAGGAGACTTCGGCTGAGAAACGGAGGAGACTTTGGATCAAGCTAGCTGCCTTCAGAACTTTCCTGGGCTGTGATTTAAGCTAGCTGCCTGCAGAATTTACATGGACTGTGATTTAAGCTAGCTGCCTGCAGAACTTACCAGGACTGTGATTTAAGCTAGCTGCCTGCAGAACATACCTGGACTGTGGTTTACCTGAACTGTGAGCTAATCTATTGAGACACTGCTTTACCTGGACTGAGACAACAAACTGTAATCTATAACAAATTTTAACTCGGTGTCTTTGCTAACAGTGTCATTGCTGGTATTATTTCTCCAAGTGCTTCATCAATTGGCTTGTATTGTGACATTTTGTATCCTCCCTTTCTGTTTGTAGCAGGTTATTTATGGTGTTTCTGTAAAAACCACTGTGGTCTTTATTTAAATTAAATAAAAGGGGGAAATGTTAGAGTCTGTAAACATGTCAAAATAACACCTGGCATTTTGCCAGGGGAATGTTAGAGTGTGTAAACAAGTCTGGATGATGCCTGGCAAAATGCCAGAGGGAGTGGTTTGAGATGTAACAAAAGCGAGCCATTAAGTGTGGAGATTCCTGATTGGTTGACTGCAGTATCTAGTTTATATTAATTAGATAAGCTGGGTGGAATGTATAAATACCTCTATTGTCCTACAATAAATGGCTTCCACTCCTGATATATCAACATACACATGTTATTCATAACCCCCACCCCCCGGTTATTTTGCTCCAACCGGACCGCGGCAGTATCTGCAAAGTCAGAAACCTCTCAAGTATGAACATGTGATACCAGGTAGGATTCTATATGTGCATATAAAAATACATGTGCTGAATAGGCTACACAAAAAGGGAGAGAGGAATTCACATATTTGTTAACTTTAAAAACACATGGAGAACTATTTTAATTAAAAATTGACTAGATTTATAACTCCTACCCTATATAATGCAAAAGGCATGTCCAACTATACAACATGACTCCTCTGAACTGCTTGTATTTCTATTTTGTTTGGGTTATTAATCTCCATCATATTAGGATTAGTAGTCAGAGTCTAGTAGGGTATGGGTTAGTGTCCAAAATAAGCTCCCTTGCCCCTCATTTGCCTAAAGTCATGGTGGCCTGGACACCCTGCATGTGAACCAGGAGTGATAAAATAGGACTGCAGTTAATACGGCTCTGCTTCTCCAATTTGAGGCCTACTGACTGTCAGGTAACGATTCTTTATGTGATTTGGAGTCATGAGAAAACACAACCACTTCTTCAGGGCATTGAAGAATTCATTTGAACCAAAGGATTCCTATTCTCACTTGATGTAGGTCAGAAACCTAACAAAGGAACGCAAGAGACTTCATTCACCATAACAGATCTTTTTGCCATTTTGGTTATGGATGCACACATGGGATCTTTCTTTTGATCCATGAGGTGCTGAGAATCTAAGCCACAACCGCACACAGGGCCAAGAGGCTGATTCAGACACATCCCTTTCCAAAGAAATTAAGCAAAGAGCCACAGGTGATGCCCTTTCATTTCCATTTGAAAACTGTTTTCTTCAGGCTTAACAAAGGGGTGGGCTGAGGGAAAGAACTTCCTGACATTCAGGGCAACAGAAATATAGGTAAGAGAATGGCCAAAGCAGGATTTCTCCACTGAGACTTTCCTGGTCACACTGATATCTGAGTTTTCTGTGATTCTACCATTCCATTCAGCTGTCCAGTACATGGCCATGGCACAGAGCTTGGAGGTGGTATATATCTTGGACACAAAACCATGAGCCTATTCTGGAGAGTGGCCAGAATTCAGGAAGAAAACAGGAACTTAGGAAGATAGTAGGTGTTCCCCATCCATAAGACACACCGCAGTCCATCCATCAGTTGAGCAGGATGAATGCTGGGAAGCTTTCTACTAGACAGGATACATCCATTGGTGCATTCTGTTTTTTAATGTCCAAAACCACGTACACAGTGGGATACACCGAACTAGAATCACTCACCTTGTCAAACGATTTACTAGAAACAGTCCATTCCAAACCAAACAAACCACCTTTCCTACCTATTTTCAGAACATGAGACAAAACCACAAACTCACACCCACACCCACAAAGGCATCTCCTTCCCACAAGTAAGTCTCTGACTCTCCAGTGTGTCCTCTGTCTGTTGAGCCACACTATGTTCCCCGAAATTGCCAGTCCTGTCTCAGTTCTGGTTGCCTTGGCCAACTCTGTGAAGTTGTCAGGATCCAGTGGTGAGCCACTACCTGCTTTCTCAGGAAAGACCCTCTTCATATCTGTCCTGGCATTTGGCCATTCTCTCAGCAGTAGGTAACAAGAAAGACTGACTCTGTCCTTGGTAAATCCAAACAACTGAGCCCAGTGGGAGTGGGACTGGGACTGGCTCTGGGTGTCTGGCATCTTGGATCCCAATTTCAGAGAGTTCCAATACCAAGGAAGTGAGGTAGGACACTTCCTTCAAGAACTGAATGAGGTCACTCCCTTGGCAACCACTTTGTCCTAACAGTTGCTTCCAAGGGTCCCATGAGATAGAGGCTGCCCCTACTTCCTGTGACACTTTTGCAAGTTAGAATGGTATATCAACCATAGGCACCCGGGAACATCTCTCAACAAAGGCCTGGTTTGGTCCACCTTCTCTACATTTAGAATAGAGAGACTGATTCAGACACGACCCTTCATCCTGACCAGGTGGTTTGCCATGCAAGGTGACTTTTGCTCTCTCAACTCCTTCATAGCTGCCTACATCTTCTCCAGGTATCATTTCTGCATGGACCTTTGAGGTTCTCAGCAGGTTTAAGATGACCTACATTCCTGTATTGTAAAAACAACTCTGTCCCTGCTCTTCTGTAAACTTAGATTGAGGGAAGAGTGTATGGTTAGGGTTAATAAAAGGTTCGATTTGGGTTAAGAATCATTCTGCAGGATGAATAATTGTATTGGGAACCTGTAATATTTACAAGAATGTAAAAGTGAAATATTAGAATGAAAACAGAAATCTAGGTAAGATTTGAAGCCCAGAAGGGTATTGGGCCCTTGATTGGGATACTTAGCTTTGAATTATGTTCTGCAGAGATGTCTCAGATAAATCGATGTACAATGGCATAGGACCTTGTACCTTGGATGATGGAATGTCGAAGAGAACTTCTAGTCAAAAAGGGATACTCGGTATTATTTGAAAGATAGTCAGTAGGTTTAGAAAGCAGAGAGAGTATAGGATTTAAACCAAAAGTTCTTTAGCAATAGGGTTTCAGGTAGAGAGTGAATGAAAATGTGAGCACATGTGAAGAGTCAGTCACAATGATAAACTGTGGAAAATATGTAGGAAAGCAGAGAGGGTATAGGATTTAAACCAAAAGTTCTTTAGCAATAGGGTTTCAGGTAGAGAGTGAATGAAAATGTGAGCACATGTGAAGAGTCAGTCACAATGATAAACTGTGGAAAATATGTAGGAAAGCAGATATTAATAGAGACATTAGTAAATAAGGCAAATGATAAAGTGATTGATAGGATTAGACATTTTCAACAGGCTTGAGTTAAAATATATAATATTAGGAAGAAACAAATATGTAGTGACCAATAGGATTGACATTTGAGAGCGTTAGGCAACCTGGACATGGATGTTTTTAGTAATGCATACTCACTTTCCATTAAGGCTTTGGTAAAATCATAAGTGTGAACTTTGCTTTTTGTGTCCAGAAAATTACTGTGATAAAATGTATATGTAGATCAGATGACATAAGTATTTATTCCACCGTTTCTGGGAGCAATATTTTGAAG
The DNA here is from genome assembly GCF_048772815.1 of Callospermophilus lateralis. Taxonomy (NCBI): domain Eukaryota; kingdom Metazoa; phylum Chordata; class Mammalia; order Rodentia; family Sciuridae; genus Callospermophilus; species Callospermophilus lateralis. Next base: position 22,263 of record NW_027513262.1, on the reverse strand, counting down.
ATATATAAATTAGTACTGGGGTTACAAATGGGTGTACCCTGTGTCTAGGAATATAGAGATAATGCATGAATAGACAAAACTTTGATTAAACAATGTAACAAGTTCTAAATTTAAAAAATGGATTGAATTGATATCTGAAAATATACAGGAAATCTTATATTGATATGCAATCATTCAATCCAACCAGGTATCCATCTTATTTTAATATTAGGCTTATGGATTATCATAAAGAGTGTGTGAATTTTGTTTCAAAGGTGATTATGGATTTCAGAAATAATGAGTTTGGAAAGAAGTCTCATGAAGAGACCAGACAAGAAACCTGGAGGAATACAAGAGTTTTGAATAAGGAAGTTATTGAAAGCGAAACAAATGCCTATAAATTTGTGAACTTGTTAATGAAATATATATCCTATGATGTGCATAAACTGAAGAAATAATAATGTACCAGTTTTGTTAAAAAATGAACGGCAAAATACACATCATGTCCCATAGGAATCTACAAGCATTGATGTTAAACTGGGACAGTTACTGTAGAAATATTTGGATTTGTATGCACCATTCACTGAAGTTTGTTTTTAGTACTAGGAAACAAATATGTATTTCAGGTGGATGAATATTTTTGAAAATAATCTTGTGAAAAGTTGATTATAAATCCACATACATGTACATGAATGAATTTAGGGAGTATATAATAAGACACATATGTTTCATATTTTCAAAAATCTGGAGAGTGTATATCTATCTATCTATCTACCTATCTATCTACACACACACACACACACACACACACACTCAAACAGACATTAAAATGTAGCAATATATATATATATATATATATATATATATATATATATATATATATATATATATATATATCATGAAATATATATAATCCACAGATCCAAAAATATTAATTTTACTAAACATGGATTTATGTATAATGTTGTTCAACTAGGAAGTCACCCATAGTTTGAATTTTCACTTCCAACAGCATTCAGAGGAGTGATCTCTTCTGACAATTTTTATCTGCTAAGTCAGCAACCTCTCAAGAATGTACATGTGATACCAGGTAGGATTCTAAATGTGCATATAAAAATACATGTTCTGAATAGGCTACAGAGAAAGGGAGAGAGGAATTCACATGGTTGTGAACTTTAAAAACACATGGAGAACTGTTTCAATTAAAAATTGACTAAATTTATAACTCCTACCCTATATAATGCAAAAGGCAAGTACAACTATACAACATGAATCCTCAAAACTTCTTGTATTTCTATTCTGTTAGGGTTATTATTCTCCATCATGTTAGGATTACTAGTCAGAGTCTAGTAGGGTATGGGTTAGTGTCCAAAATAAGCTCCCTTGCCGCTCATTTGCCTAAAGTCATGGTGGTCTGGACACCCTGCATGTGAACCAGGAGTGATAAAATAAGACCGCAGTTAATACTGATCTGCTTCTCCAATTTGAGGCCTACTGACTGTCAGGTATAGATTCTTTATGTGAATTGGAGTCATTAGAAAACCCAAGCACTTCTTCAGGGCTTTCAAAAATTTATTTGAACCAAAGGATCCCTATTCTCACTTGATGTAGTTCAGGAACCTAACAAAGAAAGGCAAGAGACTTCATCCATCATAACTGATCTTTTTGAAATTTTGGTTTTGGATGCACACATCGGATCTTTCTTTAGATCCATCAGGGGCTGAGAATCTAAGCCACAACCGCACACAGGGCCAAAGGGTGATTCAGACACATCCCTTTGCAAAGAAATTAAGCAAAGAGCCACAGGTGATGCCCATTCATTTTCATTTGAAAACTCTTTTTTTTCAGGCTTCACATGAGGGTGGCCTGAGGCAAAGAACTTCCTGACATTCAGGGAAACAGATACATAGTAAGAGAATGGCCCATAGCAGGGTTTCTCCACTGAGACTTTCCTGGTCACACTGATATCTGAGTTTTCTGAGATTCTCCCATTCCCTTCAGCTGTCCAGTACATGGCCATTTAACAGAGCTTGAGGTGGTACATATCTTAAACACAAAACTATGTGCCTATTCGGGAGAGTGGCCAGAATTCAGGAAGAAAACAGGAACTTAGGCAGATAGTAGGTGTTGCCCATCCATGAGGCAAGCCGCAGTCCATTCATCAATTGGGCAGGATGAACGCTGCGAAGCTTTCTACTAGACAGAACACATCAACTGATGCATTCTCTTTTCTAATGTCGACAACCACGGACACAGTGGGATACACAGACAAAGAAAGACTCGCCTTGTCAAACGACTTACTAGAAACAGTTCACTACAATCCAATCAAACCACCTTTCTTTCGTATTCTCAGAACATGAGACAAAACCACAAGACTTACTAGAAACAGTTCACTACAATCCAATCAAACCACCTTTCTTTCGTATTCTCAGAACATGAGACAAAACCACAAACCCACACCCACACCCGCAAAGGCACCTCCTTCCCCCAAGTAGGTCTGTCATATCCGGAGTGTCCTCTGACTGGTGGGCCACACTATGTTCTCCCAAAATGGCCTGTCCTGTCTCAGATCTGCTCTACTTTGCCAACTCTGTGAAGTAGTCAAGAGCCAGCGGTGATCCACTACCTGCTTTATCAGGATAGGACCCTCTTCAGAGGTTTCCTGGCATTTGGCCATCCTCAAATCAGTAGGTACCAAGAAATATTGACTCTGCCCTTCGTAAATCCAAACAAGTTAGACCACTGGGACTTGGATGGGTTATGGCTCTGGGTGCCTGGCTTCCTGGATCCCAAGTTCAGAGACTTCCATCACCAAGGAAGTGAGGTGAAGTCACTTCCTTGAGGAACTGAATGAGGTCACTGCCTTGGAAACCACGTTGTCCTAACATTTGCCTCCAAGGTTCCCATGAGATGGAGGATGCCCCTACATCCTGTGACACTTTCACAAGTTCGAATCGTATATCAAACATAGGGACCAGGGAACAGCTCTCCACACAGGCATGGTTTGGTCTATCTTCTCTGTATTAAGAAGAATGAGGCTGATTCAGACACATTCCTTAATTCTACCAGGTTGTTTGCCATTGAGATGACTTTTGCTCTCTCAGGTCCTTCATCGCTGCCTACATCTTCTCCAGGGATCATTTCTGCATGTACCTTTGAGGTTCTCAGCAGGTGGAAGATCCCATGCATTCCTGTATTGTAAGACCAACACTGTCACTGCTCTTCTTTAAAGTTAGATTGAGGGAACAGTGTATGGTTAGGGTTAATAACATTTTCATTTTCGGTTAGGAACCATTCTGCTGGATGAATAATGTTATTGGAACCTGTGATATTTATTAGAATACAGACGTGAAATATATGTACATAAACAGAAATCTAAGTAAGATTTGAAGCCCAGAAATCATCGGGCCCTTGATTGGGATACCTATCGTTGAATTACATTCTGCAAAAATGTCTCAGAGAAATCGATATACAATGGCATAAGACCTTGTAACTGGATGATTGAATGTAGAAGAGAACCTCCAGTCAAAAAGTGATAGTCAGTAGGATTAGGAAGATAGTAGGTAGGTTTTAAGAAGAAGAGTGAATATAGGATTTGGACCAAAAGTTCTTTAGCAATAGGATTTCGATTAGAGTGTGAATGTAAGTTTCAGAACATGTGAAGATTTAGTCACAATGATGAACTGTGGAAAAGCAGATACCAATAGAGACATTACAAAAACAGGCAAAGTATAAAGTGAGTGAGAGGATTAGACATTTTCAACAGGGTTGAGTTTGAATATATAATCTTTGGAAGAAACTAATTTGTAGTTACCAATAGGATTTTCATTTGAGAGCATTAGGCAACCTGGACATGGATGTTTTTAGTAATCCATGTTCACTTTTCATTTAGCTTTGATACAATCATAAGTGTGACCTTTGCTTTTTGTGTCCAGAATATTTCAGTGATAAAATGCATATGTAGATCAGGTGACATGGGTATTTCTTCCAACATTTCTGGGAGCAATATTTTGAAGACGTATAAATTAGTGTTGGGGGTACAAAGAGGTGTACCCTGTGTCTATGAATATAGAGATAATGCATGAAAATACCACATTGTGAATAAATAATATAACTGGTTCCATTTTAAATAATGGATTGAATTGATATCTGAAACTAAGTAAGAAATCTTATATTGATATACAATCATTCATTCCAACCAGTTGTACATCTAATGGTAATATTAGGGTTATGGTTTATTATGAGGGGTGTGTGAGTTTTGCTTCAAATGTGATAATGGAAATCGAAAATAATGTGTTTGGAAAGAAGTTTCAAGAAAAGACCAGTCAGAAACGGAGGAATACATGTTTTCTAAAGCAGGAAGTGATTGAAAGTGAAATAAATGCCTATAAATTTGTGAACGTGTGGATGAAATATATATCCTATAATGTGCATAAACTCAAGAAATAGAAATGTACCAATGTTGAATAAAAATAAACTTCAAAGTACATATCATGTCCCATAAGAATCTACTTGCATTGATGTTAAACTGGGTCAGTTACTGTAGAAATATTAGGATTTTTTTTTTTGGTGTTATACTACAATTTATTTTAGCACTAGAATGCCACAGAATGTAGAGGAAAGAGCAATGGATTTTTAGTTATAGCACTAATAATCTAACATTTAATGACTCTTTTGGGGAGTCTAGAAATTACATAAGGCTATGTAACATATATTTTATTATTTAACATTCATAAATGCTTGGGATTTTAGTAATATTTCTAGTTTTTTATTTTTTATTTTTTAAGTTGTTGATGGATCTTCATTTTGTTTATTTGTTTATGTGGTGCTGAGAATAGAACCCAGTTCCTCACACATACTAGGCAAACATGTTAACACTGAATCACAAACCCAGCCGCTCCACTTTTGTCTTAACATCGAACACGCCTCTCCCTCTTCTTTACTCACTTTCTTCCTCATTTTTCCCCTTCTCTCTCTTCCTTTTTCGTTTTTCCTCCATATCTATTTTTCTCTCATGGCATTACAAACAGTTGTATGCTATGAAATTTAAATTTGAGACTGTTTTTTATAGTCACTATTTTTTTTAAAAAAATTTAATAATTATAATCACCTGATAGATATATTACAATACATTTATTATACATATGTGTCTATATTCATGCATATGCATTACATATATTATGTATATATATATATATATATATATATATATATATATATATATATATATATACATATATATTTAAATGTACTTTGATTAGCCTGTTAGAAATAATATACACCAAGACTTTCTTAATTCTGAAGTCTTCCAGAGTTAACATCTTACAATGAAAATCAAATAAACATATTTAAGAAAAAAGGTATCATTCTTTATTATCAATATTGATAATTTAATGTTTTTTATCACGTTATGCTGTAATATGGCATATTATATCTTATGAATTAGAGAAATTTTTTTGAACAACCTATTATTTAAGGACCATATGCACTGACATTTTAAATGGCTTTCTTATGATTTCAATTTCTATCAATTATGTATTAATTGCCAAATACTTATTTTAGTACTTTTCATATTCATAATTGATATAAAGTGAATTGTTTAATTTTTCTGGTAATTAGTTAGTTATTACAGTAGGGACATTATTAATAGTTCTAAATTTTTATAAGTAAATGGTACAAAGATATTTTCATGCAAAATTAAGAATAATTGCATGCTCTAAATGTTTGATTGTTGATACATATAATACAGAGCTTTTGATGAGTCTCTTCCCAGTAAAACATAAAATGCAAAGATATCGTTGGGTATGTATGTCCAAATAAAGATAATGAAAAATACACATTATCAGCTAGAAACTATTAAATAAAAGATGAGAAGAACAATCCAACACATTGTACCAACTTATCAGATGAGGCAGTATTCTGAAAGAATAGCCTAAGACTAGACCTGGTCCATGACAAAATATTTACCAAAAAATGAAATATGAAAAATATAGGAAATGCTATGAATTTTTCATGAAGGTGGATTATCCTTTAATCTCAATTAAGTGTATTTTCAAAAGCCAGTTTTCTGGTAAAATAAATTTGTGATAGATACAACTACACAAAACAAAGTTTCTGCTTAGCAAAATGAATGCATCTCAACACTTTTTTAGCTGATTTCTTGCCACTCAATTTTAAACCTTTATTTATTTATTTATTTTTATTGATTGTTCAAAACATTACAAAACTCATGATATATTATCTTTCATACATTTGACTCAATTGGGTTATGAACTCCCATTTTTCCCCAAATACGAATTGTAGAAGCACATTGGTTACACATTCACATTTGTACGTAATGGCATAATAGTGATGTTGTATTCTGCTACCTTTCTATCCCCTACTATCCCCCCTCACCTCCCCTCCCATCTTTCCTCTCTACCTCATCTGCTGTTGTTGAATTCTCTCCATTGTTTTCCCCCCATTTCCCCTCACAACCTCTTATATGTAATTTTGTGTAACATTGAGGGTCTCCTACCATTTCCATATGCTTTCCCTTCTCTCCCCCTTTCTATCCCCCCACTCGTCTTTGTTTAATGTTAATCTTTTTCTCGTGCTCTTCCTCCATGTTCTGTTCTTAGGTGCTCTCTTTATATCAAAGAAGTCATTTGGCATTTTTTTTAAGGATTGGTTAGCTTAGCTTAGCATAATCTGCTCTAATGCCATCCATTTCCTTGCAAAGTCTATGATTTTGCCATTTTTTAGTGCTGAGTAATACTCGATTGTGTATAGATGCCACAGTTTTTTAACCGTTCGTCTATTGAAGGACATCTAGGTTGGTTCCACAGTGTAGCTATTGTGAATTGTGGCGCTATGATCATTGATGTGGCAGTATCCCTATAGTACGCTCTGTTAAGACCCTCTAGTCCGAGAAGGGTGATAGCTGGGTCAAATGGTGCATTCATTCCCAGCTTTCCAAGAAATCTCCATACTGCTTTACAAATTGGCCTTATCAATTTTCAGTACCACCAGTAGTGTACAAGTGTACCCTTTTCTCCACATCCTCACCAACACTTATTGTTGTTTGACTTCATAATGGCTGCTAATCTTACTGGAGTGAGATGGTATCTTAGGGTGGTTTTGATTTGCATTTCTCTGACTGCTAGAGATGGTTAGCATTTTTTTTATGTACTTGTTGATTGATTGTATGTCCTCCTCTCTGAAGTGTCTGTTCAGGTCCTTGGCCCATTTGTTGATTGGGTTATTTGTTATCTTATTGTTTAATTTTTTGAGTTCTTTGTATATTCTGGATATTAGGGCTCTATCTGAAGTGTGAGGGGTAAAAAATTGTTCCCAGGATGTAGACTCTCTATTTACCTCTCTTATTGTTTCTCTTGCAGAGAAAAAACTTTTTAGTTTAAGTAAGTCCCATTTGTTTATTGTTGTTATTAATTCTTGGGCTATGGGTGTCCTATTAATGAATTTGGAGCCCGACCCCACAGTATGTAGATCATAGCCATCTTTTTCTTCTATCACATGCAGTGTCTCTGATTTCATCACTAGCTCCTTGATCATTTTGAGTTAACTTTTGTGCATGGCGAGAGAAAGGGATTCAGGTTCATTTTGGTGCATATGGATTTCCAATTTTCCCAGCACCATTTGTTGAAGATGCTATCCATCTCCCAATATGCTTTTAGCCTCTTTATCATATATAAGAATGTTGTAATTTTGTGGATTGATTTCTGTGTCCTCTATTCTCTACCACTGATCCACCTGCCTGTTTTGGTACCAGTACCACGCTGCTTTTATAACTATTGCTTTGTAGTACAGTTTGAACTCTGGTATCGCTATACCTCCAGATTCAAATTCCTGCTTAGAATTGCTTTTGCTATTCTGGGTCTTTTGTTTTTCCATATGAATTTCATGATTGCTTTATCATTTCTACAAGAAATGCCGTTGGGATTTTGATTGGCATCCATTTTAACCTGTAGAGAACTTTGGGTAATATCACCATTTTGATGATGTTAGTTCTGCCTATCCATGAACAGGGTACATTTTTCCATCTTCTAAGATCTTCTTCTATCTCTCTCTTTAGGGTTCTGTAGTTTTCATTATATAAATCTTTCACCTCTTTTGTTAGGTTGATTTCCAAGTATCTTATTTTCTTTGAGGATATTGTGAATGGAGTGGTTTTCCTCCTTTCCATTTCAGAAGTTTTGCTCCTGATATACATAAATGCCTTTGATTTATGCGTGTTGATTTTATATCCTGCCACTTTGCTTAATTCATTTATTATCTCTAGCAGTTTCTTTGTAGACCCTTTTGGGTCTGTTATATATATTATCATGTCATCCACAAATAGTGATAATTTAAGTTCTTGTTTTCCTATTTTTATGCCTTTAATTTCTATTGTCTAATTGCTCTGGCTAGAATTTCAAGAACTAAATTGAATAGAAGTGGTGATAGAGGGCATCCCTGTCTTGTTCCAGATTTTAGAGGCAATCCCTTCAGTTTTTCTCCATTTAGGATGATGCTAGCCTGAGGTTTAGCATATATAGCTTTTACAATGTTGAGGTAAGTTCCAGTTATCCCTAGTTTTTCTAGTGTTTTGAACATAAAGGGATGTTGTACTTTGTCAAATGTTTTTTTCTGCATCTATCGAGATGATCATATGGTTCTTGTCTTTAAGTCTATTGATGTGGTGAATAGTATTTATTGATTTCCGTATATTGAACCAGCCTTGCATCCCAGGGGTGAATCCTACTTGATCATGGTGCACAATTTTTTTTGATATGCTTTTGTATTCGATTCATCAGGATTTTATTGAGAATTTTTGTATCCAAGTTCATTAGAGATATTGGTCTGTAGTTTTGTTTCTTTGAAGTGTCTTAGTCTGATTTCAAGATCAGGGTGATTTTGGCCTCATAGAATGAATTTGAAAGAGCTCCTTCTTTTTCTATTTCTTGAAAGAGCTTGAAAAGAATCAGTATTAATTCTTCTTTGAAGGTTTTGTAGAACTCCGCTGTTTACCCATCCGGTCCAGGGCTTTTTTTCGTTGGTTATCTTTTGATGGCTTCTTCTATTTCTTCCTTTGTCATTGGTCTGTTTAAATTGTGTGTGTCTTCCTGACTCAATCTGGGCAGATCGTATGACTTAAGAAATTTATTGATATCTTCACTATCTTCTATTTTATTGGAATATAGGGTTTCAAAATACTTTCTAATTATCTTCTATATTTCTGTAGTGTCTGTTGTGGTATTGCATTTTTCACCCCCTATTTTAATAATTTGAGTTCTCTCTCTTCTTCTCTTCGTTATCATGGCTAAGGGCCTGTCAATCTTATTTATTTTTTCAAAGAACCAACTTTTAGTTTATCAATTTTTTCAATGATTTTTTGTTTCAATTTCATTGATTTCTGCTCTTATTTTAATGCCGTCTACTACATTTGCTGTTGTTTTGCTCTTCCTTTTCTAGGTTTTTGAGGTGTAGTGTGAGTTCATTTATTTGTTGTTTTTTTTTTCTTTTTTTGAGGAAAGAACTCCAAGAAATGAATTTTCCTCTTAAAACTGCTTTCATTGTGTCCCATAGATTACAGTAGGTTGTGTCTGTATGGTCATTTGTCTCTAAGAATTTTTTTGTCTCCTCCTTAATGTCTTCTGTAACCCATTGATCATTCAGTAGAATATTGTTCATTTTCCATGTGATGTAGGATTTTTCCTTCCTTCTTTTATCATTGATTTCCAGTTTCATTTCATTATGATCTGATATGGTGCATGGTATTATCTCCACGCCTTTATATTTACTAAGAGTTGCCCTATGACCTAATATATGGTCTATCTTTGAGTAGGATCCATCTGCTGCTGATAAGAAGGTGTATCCACTTGATGATGGTTGATATATTCTATATATGTCGGTTAAGTCTAGGTTATTGATTGTGCTGTTGAGTTCTATAGTTTCTTTATTCAGTTTTTGTCTAGAGGATGTGTCTAATGGTGAGAGCGGTCTGTTGACGTCACCTATAATTATTATGTTGTAGTCTATTTGACTCTTGAACTTGAGAAGAGTTTGTTTTATGAGTGTGGCAGCTCATTTGTTTGCTGCATACAAATTGGTAATTGTTATGTTATGTTGGTGGATGGTTCCTTTTAACGTTATATAGTGTCCTTTATCCCTTTTGATTAACGTAGGTTTGAAGTTGATTGTATTTGATATGAGTTTGGCCACTCCTGCTTGCTTCCGTGTGCCCTGTGAGTGGTATGATTTTTCCCAACCTTTTACTTTCAGCCTGTGTATGTCTTTACCTATCATATGAGTCTCCTGAAGGCAGCATATTGTTGGATTTGTTTTTTTGATCCAGGTTACTACCCTATGTCTCTTGAATGGTGAGTTTAGGCCATTAACATTTAAGGTTACAATTGAAATATGATTTGTACATCCATTCATGTTAATTTATTTATTTATTTTAGTTTGGCTAGTTTTTACTTTTTGGTTATTTTCCTCCCCCTTTACTGAGATACCTCCCACTGTTAGTTTGGGGCACTATTTTTCAATTCTTCTTCTTGTAGTATTTTGCCCAAAATCCTTTGCAGTGCTGGTGTTATGGGTGTGAATTCTTTTAGTTTTTATTCATTGTGAAAGATTTTAATTTTATTGTCAAATCTGAAGCTTAATTTTGCTGGATACAGTATTCTTTGTTGGAATTCATTATTTTTCAGTGTTTGAAATACATTGTTCCAGGATCTTCTCACTTTCAAAGTTTGTGATGAAAAATCAGTCGTTAATCTAATTGGTTTACCCCTGAATGTAATCCGCCTCCTTTCTCTCGTAGCTTTTAATATTCTCTCCTTGTTCTGTATGTTGGCTATCTTCATAATTATATGTCTTGGAGTTGGTCTATTATGGTTTTGAATGTTTGGGGTCCTGTAGGCTTCAAGGATTTAGCAATCCATTCCATCTTTCATCTCTGGGAAGTTTTCTAGAATTATTTCATTTAATATGTTGTCCATTCTTTCGGTTTGAATCTCTATGGCTTCTTCTATCCCGATGACTGTGAAATTTGTTTTTTTTATGACATCCCATATCTTTTGAATAGACTGCTCTTGGGACTTAAGCATCTTTTCTGTGTTGACTATATTCTTTTCAAGTTGATAAACGTTGTCGTCATTATCTGATGTTCTGACTTCTATTTGATCTAGTCTATTTGTAATATTCTCGTTTGAGTTTTAATTAATAGTTTCCTGCATTTCTAGGATTACTGTTTGATTTGTTTTAAGATCTCTATCTCCTGGTAAAGCTTGTTCTTTGCCATTTGAATTTGTTTAATTCATTTTCAAAATATACTTTTATTGCTAGGACTTGCTGATTCATGTATTCTCTAATATCCCTTTCCATCTGAGTTAGGTAAGCCTTGAGTTTTTTTCCCTATCCCTGTTTCTGATGATTCTAGGTCCTCCTGTAGAATTAAGTTGTCCTGCATTGTTTGTACACATTTTTTTCCTTTGTTTTTTTCATGATGTTCACGTTGTTTTCCATCTCTATTTGATTGCTGTTTTTCTGCTCTATTCTATAGATTTGTTTTGGTTTAATATATCTGTTGTCTCTCCTTTGTGTTGGTAGACCATGCCTGCTAAAGTGAATTCTGCTTGGAAGGAATTGCGATGGCCGAGCTCCAGTGATGTCACCTGTCTGCTATGGCGGGCCCCAGGCTCCTTGCCAGGGTGTTCAAATGGGAGTGGGCTGGGACTGATCTGTCTCTGTTTGTTTTCAACTCCCGGTCGCCGGCGGGCGGGCGGTCTCCAGCTGTCCAGTCACACAGTCAGCGGGTGGGCTGTCACTGGTGGGCGGGAGATCTCTAGCCACCCAGTTGCACGTGCAGCCAGCGGGCGATTGGTCGCTGGTAGGCAGGCGGGCACCAGCCACCCAGTCGCACCAGCAGCGGGCTGTTTGTGACCAGTGGGCGGGCGTTCTCCAGCCGCCCAGTTATCTCCTGCTAGTCCTGGTTTCTCGTGATAGACCAGATTTCCCCTGAGTGATGCCTCTCGGCAGCTCATACTGTCCTATGGGCCTGCCGTTTCTTGGGTGTGGATGGTGTCTATGGGGAACCCCGGCACTCTATTGTTTTGATTTTTTCCTCTTTCCCCTCTCCCAGCTCTGGCTAGACAGGTTTCGTTTTTGCCTCTGATGGGAGGGGAAGTTGAAGGTCAGGTGCCTCTAGTTTTCCCGACGTCTTTATGCAGGCTCTCTCTGATAATCTCTCCAATGGAAAGCCTAAGAGAGATTTTATGTGAATTCCCTGCTGTATGGGAGATGAGCTGAGTAACACAAACCTGTTTTATTGTTGCAATCTGTTGGAGAGTGGCGGTGGTTACTTCTGCTCTCCAAGATGATGGCCGTTGGTTTCCTTGGTGGAGTTTTTATTGTGGGGGGATAGAACTGTAGCACTTCCTTCCCCGTCTGAAATCCCAAACTCAGCCCGGGGCTCAGTTGGAGGTCAGCCAGCAGGATTCCACAGAATCTGCAGCAACGTTTCTCCCTGCCGGCTGGTCGCTTCTAGGTGGTGCCCTGCTGTCTCTAGCAACGGGGCAGGCCACACAGATTTGTCAGCCCAGATCTCCGGTCCCACATTTGGCTCGTGTTTGAGACTCAATTACCGGACCTCATTGGTGGAAATCATTCTTCTAGGTTTCGGTGCACACCCATTTTTCTGTAAGATCCTAACAAGATAATTTTTTGTCGTTCTAACTCGTTATTCACCTGTGAAGTGGCGCAGTTCACAGGGTGTGAGTGGCAGATTCAGAGACATCCCTTCATCCTGACCAGGTTGTTTGCCATGGAAGATGACTTTTGCTGTCTCAGGTCCTTCATAGCTGCCTACATCTTCTCCATGGCTTATTTCTCCATGGACCTTTGAGGTTCTCAGCAGGTGAAAGATCCCCTACATTCCTGTATTATAAGACCAACTCTGTCCGTGCTCTTCTTTAAAGTTAGATTGAGGGAACACTGTAGGGTTAGGGTTAATAACATGTTTGATTTGGGTTAGGAATCATTCTGTTTATGAATAATTCTATTGAGAAGCTGCGATATGTATAAGAATATATAGTTGAAATATATGTAGGAAAACAGAAATCTAAGTAAGATTTGAATCCCAGAATGGCATTGGGCCCTTAATTGGGATACTTAGCGTTGAATTACGTTCTGCACAGATGTCTCAGGTAAATTGATATACAATGTCATAGGACCCTGTACCTTGGAAGATTGAATGTAGATGAGAACATCCATTTAAAAAGGTATAGTTGTTATTGAATGGTTAATTAAATAGGTACTTGTCACTTCCTGTTTTTCTCTATGCTTAACAAAACACTGTTGAAATCTTGAGAACTGTTTGCTAATCTTGTTCCCAGAATGTGCTGTCCCCAGTTTTCAAACTGCAGAATTTACTCTCTCACCTGGTTGCATGCAAACTGCCCACTCCCACTGACCCATCAATAAACTTCCCTCCTTGCCCTCGGCAAGGAAAGTATATAAGCTCTGCTCAAGCTCTTCTCAGGGCTCTCTGCTGTATTCAAGTGAGCTCTGAGCCCCAGCATGCTGGAACTCCAATAAACCCTTTGCTGTTTCATGAGTCAGTTTCTTGGTGGTCTCTTCCTCCAATGCACGCCCGACCTTTACACATGAAGTTTCCACTGATATCTGGCAGCGGCGGATGAGAGACCCCAATGGGCTACTCTTGGGGTAAGTAAGTCTCCTATTCCTGGTTTCAGGTTTCAGGTTAGGACTTGGAAAAATGGCTATTGATGAAGAGTGTGAGCTCTCTCCGACAGTGGCTGACAGACGTGTCACAGAGCCACAGGCCACGTTCCTGGAGGACGCCCCAGAGGACTTGGGAAATTTAGTTATAATAGATTCCTCGACTCAGTGATATTTTGTTTTGGATTCGGTATTCCCAGCCCATTGGTTATTGCCGGCTACTCAGTCCTGATCTCAGTGTTCGACGTCCATTGCCTGTCTTTATTGTCTTGTCTTGTCTGTTTCATGTGTCGTTGCTTTCACTGTTTGTGGATCTTTCATTATGGGACAGAGCACTTCAATGCTAGATCTCAGTTTAAAGGGCGACTCTTATGCGTGGTCTCATAAAATCCCAACACAATTAATGGCAATACTTCTCTGAGCTCAGTTCCAGAACTCAGTCTCTAAGGGGAATCACACCAGAGTTCAAGCCCAGGTGGACCCAGTCATCTCTTCCAAATGCCACACAAATGACCACAATTAAAACCAAAACACTCCCCAATGGCCCTCATCTTCTTCCATATAGACACTCATCATAACCTCTGGCTGGACGTTTCCATGAGGGGCATAGCCCAAGACAGTGTCCAAAACATGCTCCCTTGCCGCTAATTTGCCTAAAGTCAGGGTGGCCTGGAAACCCTTCCAGTGAACCAGGATTGATCAAATACGCCTGCCATTAATACTGATCTTCTTCTGCAATTTGAGGCCTACTGACTGTCAGGTGTAGATTCTTTATGTGAATTTCAGTCATAAGAAAACCCAACCACATCTGCAGTGCTTTGAAAAACTCATTTGACCCAAAGGATCCCAATTCTCACTTGATGGACGTCAAGAACCTAACGGAGGAAGGAGAGAAACTTCACCCACAATGACTGCTCTTTTGGCCATTTTGGTTTTGGATGCACACATGGGATCTTTCTTTAGATCTATCAGTTGCAGAGAATCTAAGACACAGCCTCACACAGGGCATAGAGTTGGATTCAGACACATCCATTTCCAAAGCAATTAAGCAAAGAGCCACAGGTTATGCCCATTCATTTCCATCTGAAAACTGTTTTCTTCAGGCTTCACAAAGGGGTGGTCCGAAACAAAGAACTTCTTGACATTCAAGGCAACAGAACATTATGTAAGCAAAAGGCTCAAAGAAGGGTTTCTCCACTGAGAGTTTACTGGTCACACTGATATCTGTGTTTTCTGAGATGCTCGCCATTCCCTTCATCTATCCAGTACATGGCCATGTCACAGAGCTTGGAAGTGGTACATATCTTGGACACAAAACCATGAGCCTATTCTGGAGATTGGCCAGAATTCAGAAAGAAAATTGGAAATTACTAAGATCGTTGGTGTTGCCCATCCTTAAGGAAAGCTGCAATCCATTCATTAATTGGGCAGGATGAATGCTGGGAAGCTTTCTACAAGACAGGACAAATCCATTGATGCATTCTCTTTTCTAATGTCTACAACCACGGACATAGTGGGATACACAGACATAGAAACACTCGCTTTGTCAAACGTCTTACTAGAAACAGTTCAACCCAAAAAAACAAACCACCTTTCCTACCTATTCTCAGAACATGAGACAAAACCATAAACCCAAAACCACTCCCATATTGGCACCTCCTTCCCCCAAGTAGGTCTGTGACTCTAGGGAGTGTCCTCTGACTGGTGGGCCATACAATTTTCCCCTGAAAAGTCCTGTCCTGTCTCAGGTCTGTTCTCCTTGACCAACTCTGTTAAGTTGTCAGAAGCTAGTGTTTAGCCACTACCTGCTTTCTCAGGAAAGGCCCTTCTTCAGAGCTCTCCTTGCTTTTGCCATCCTAACATCAGTAGGTACAAAGAAAGACTGACTCTGTCCTTGGTAAATCCAAACAAGTGAGCCCATTGGGACTGGGACTGGGACTGGCTCTATGTGCCTGGTTTCCAGTATCCCAAGTTCAGAGAGATCCATCACCAAGAAAGTGAGGTGAGGTCATTCCCTTCAGGAACTGAATAAATTCACTGCCTTGTAAACCATTTTGTCCTAATAGTTGCTTCCAAGTGTCCCATTAGATGGAGGCTTCCCCTACTTCCTTTGAAACTTTCACAAGTTAGAATGGTATGTCAACCTTAGGAACCCGGGAATAGCTATCCACACAGGCCTGGTTTGGTCAATCTCCTCTACATTAAGAAGAGAGAGGCTGATTCAGACACATCCCTTCATCCTGACCAGGGTGATTGCCATGGAAGATGACTTTTGCTCTCGCAGATCCTTCATAGCTGACTATATCTTCTCCAGGATTCATTTCTGCATGGACTTTGGAGGTTCTCAGCAGGTGGAAGATCCCCTACATTCCTGTATTGTAAGACCAACTCTGTCCCTGCTTTTCTTTAAATTTAGGTTGATAGAACAGTGTATTCTTAGGGCTAATAAAATGTTTGATTTGAGTTAGGAATAATCCTGCGGGATGAATAATGGTATTGGGAACCTGAGATATTTATAAAAATATAGAGGTTAAATATATGAATGAAAACCGAAATCTAGGTAATTTTGAAGCCCAGAAGGGCATTGGGCCCTTGATTGGGATACTTAACTTTGATTTACATTGTGTACAGATGTCTCAGATAAATAGATATACAATGGCATCGGACCTTGTAGCTTGGATGATTGAATGTTGAAGAGAACATCCAGTCAAAAACGGATAGTAGGTAGAATTAGGTACAGAGTTGGTTTAGGAAGAAGAGTGAGTATAGGATTTGGAACAAAAGTTCTGGAGCATTAGGGTTGTGGTTAGAGAGTGAAAGTGAACATAAGTTCATGTGAAGGGTCAGTCACAATGGTGAACTGGTGAAAATATGCAGGAAACCACATATCTTTAGAGACATTATGAAATCAGGCAAAGTATAAAGTGAGTGATATGATTATGCATTTTCAACAGGGTTGAGTTTGAATATATAATCTTAGGAAGAAACAAATTTCCCCTTCCTCTCCTGTTTTCTCTTTTCTTTCCACTATACAAAGTCTAATCTGGGACAGAAAAGATCCGTCCTTTATAGGGCATATCAGGACATATACAGGATTGCCTGGAGCCCTTAGTTTGGGTAATGATTTAGCAGATAAAACTACGCATGACATACATATTTTCTCTACAGTAGAAGAAGCTACAAATTTTCATAAAAAATTCCATGTCAATGCTAATACTATACATAAGCGCTTTAAAATAACTAAGGAACAAGCTAGACAAATAATAAAACAAGGTCAAAATTGTGTGACCATTTTACCACAAGTTAATCTTGGAGTCAATCCTAGAGGATTGATACCTAACCATATTTGGCAGATGGACGTCACAAACTTGCCAGAATTTGGAAAATTAAAATATTTGCATGTTACAGTTGATACTTCTTCTGAATTTTTGATGGACTCCCTTCATGCCGGAGAAAAAAAAACTAAAGATGTTATAGCTCATTGCTTACAAAATTTTGCCACAGTGGGCATTCCAAAACAGTTAAAAACAGATGTTGCCCCTGGTTATACTTTTACCTCCTTTAAAGAATTTTGCTCATCATTTTGCATTACTCATATAACAGGAATCCCATACAATCCGCAGGGACAAGGCATAGTTAAATGAGCTCACCAAACTATTAAAACGTACTAATTAAACGAAAAAAAAGGAATTGGGAAGGGGTATATATTCCCCAAAGATAAACTTAAAATAACCCTTTTTACTCTAAACTTTGGAAATTTGGATTCATCAGGGCTTAGTCCTGTGGAAAGGCATATGTGTCCAAAAAATGTACATAAGCCCAAGGTACTTTGGAAGGATATTCTAACAGGACAATGGAAATGTCCTGACCCAGTAATTGTCTGGAGTTGGAGGTCTGTTTGTGTGTTTCCACAGGGAGAACAGCAGCCGATTTGGATTCCAGAGAGACTAACTAAAGCGATTTCTACAGATTAAAAGAATATGATTTGGCTCAAATCCATAACAGCTGATATCCAGAACTCCAGTTTGGCTATCCTTACATCTGTGACAAATCCAGGATGCTTTTTTCAATATCTATTTTATTATTACCCTTTCCCATGTCATGAAGTTCTATTTTGTTTTTTGAGCTCATACAAACCTAGGTTAATGTTTTGCTGATCAGTTCTATTTTTGGACTATAGAGTTTTTAGACATTGCAATGGAGATTTCACCTGTAAAATGTTATAAGGCCTTTACTCTTATGTTATGTGTTGTATGTATTATATTACGTGTGCACACTTGTGTTTTTTGTTATATGTTTGAATGTACGTATGTCCATATATCATATATGATGAGCGCTCATGAAAAAATGGATCCAAATATATTTTTATACACTTGATGTAAATGTTTTAATTTAAATTGGGTAAACACCTGTTGAGGATTGTTTTAAAATGTGTACAAAAAAGGAGGTTAACAGATCTGTTTGTTTACTTTCACAATTTCTTTTCATTATATTTAATAATTCTCTTCAAGACAATGTAAATTGTTAAGAAAATTGTTTTCTTTTAGTACCTTCTGGAATGTTACATAATTTTTCTTTGGCCATTATTGCCAAAATTCCTATCTTCATCCCAGTGCCTGTAAAGACAAAGATAAAACCAATCTACAGCTTCTGCAATAGCCATCACTGAACTGCTTGCAGAACTTGCCTGGACTATGTATCACCTGTATGCATTGTGAACTCACCTGCATGCATTGTGAACAATATGTTGGTGAATTGACTTGTGGTAGTGTTGGGGTATTTTTGCTGATGATGTCATCGGTGGTACAATTTTTCCAAAAGGAGCCGTCAATTGGCTTGGTGTATCTTCCTCCCTTCTGCTGTCATGGTCATTCAGCTAAAATTTGGGGGCCAACAGAGGTGAGACAAAGAACCTCACCCCCCGCTGGTACAAAGACCTCTCCACAGGTGTGACTGTATACTGGACCTGTAGCTAGTGACGGGTAAGATCCAATTGCAATGGTACCAATCTAAGACTGGAGGCTGATACCTTGAGGTCAGCTCATTCGATAATGGGTAAGCACCATATGTACTATTGGACAACCTAAGGCAGGCATGGTCCCTAAACCACATGCTTGTTCTTTAAACAGAGAGGGGGAGGTGTTGAGAGGCACAGCCCAAGGGGCCAAACAAACTTTCAGACTGCCAGCTGATGATTGGCTAACAGCGGCCCCAGCAACATCAAGCTAATTGGCTCCTCTGCGGTGATGCTCATTGGAGATGCTCATTGAGCAGTTTCCCCACCCCTTCAGACTGCAAGCTGATGATTGGCTCACAGCAGCCCCAGCAATATCTAGCTGATTGGCTCCTCTGTGGTAATGCCATTGGGCTGTTTCCCCACCCTTTCAGACAACGGAGCTGCTCATTGTGGGACTTTTTGGGCTCTGCCCACACGACCCAGCCAATCGACCTCAAGAGAAGGAGTGTGGAGGTTGAGAGCTTGTGGGAAGCCAGTAGTGGCAGTTGGGCTCTGAGGGTTTTTCCCGAGGAGCTAATTTTTAGTCATGTGTGGTTCTAAAAGTAAGGTTAGTTTCTTTTGACAAGTGGCTCCTGAATTGTGCCCAGCCAGATTGCAGCAATCCTAAAGTGATGGAGAAAAAGAACCCAAACAGAATAGAAATACAAGCAGTTTAGAGAGGCATAGTGTATAGTTGGATTTACCTTTTGCATGATAAAGGGTAGGTGTTATAAATCTAGTCAATTTTAAATTGAAATAGTTCTCCATGTGTTTTATTGTTAACAAATATGTGAATTCCTATCTCCCTTTATATGTAGCCTATTCAGCACATGTATTTTTGTATGTACATATAGAATCCTACCTGGTATCACATGTACATTTTTGTTAGATGGCTGACTTGGCAGATACAAATTTTTAGAAGAGGTCACTCCTCCTAAACGTTGCTGGAATTGAAAATTAAAACTATGGGTGAGCTTCCTTGTTGAACAATATAATACATAAATCCATGTTCAGTAAAATGAATAGTTTTGGATCTGTGGATGTTATATATTTCATGATGAATTTCGATTGGCATATATATTGCTACCTTTTAATGCCTCTCTCTCTCTCTCTCTCTCTCTCTCTCTCTCTCTCTCTATATATATATATATATATATATATATATATATATATATATATATATATACATACATACATACACACACACACTCTCCAGATTTTTCAGAATGTAAAATATATGTGTCTTATTATACAATCCCTAAATGCATTCATATTCATGAATGTGGATTTATAACCAAATGTTCACAAAGTTATTTTCAGAAATATTCATCCACCTTAAATACATATTGTATCCTAGTACTGAAATCAAAATTCAGTGAATGGTGCATAGAAGTCCTAATTTTTCTACAGTAACTGACCCACTTTAACATCAATGCAAGTAGATTCCTATGGGACATGATGTGTATTTTGACCTTCATTTTTATTCAACACTGTTACATGACTATTTCTTCAGTTTATGCACATCATAGGATATATATTTCATTCACAATTTTGCAAATTGATAGGCTTTTGTTTCACTTTTAATCACTACTTGCTTCAGTACACAAGTATTCCTCTATGTTTTTTGACTGGTCTTTTCATGATACTTCATTTTATTTTAGATTTCAATAATCACTTTTAAAGCAAAACTCACACACTCTTCATGATAAACCATAAACCTAATATTACCATTAGATGTATAAATGGTTGTAATGAATGTATCTATCTCAATATAAGATTTCCTGTAAATTTGTAAATATCAATTCAATCCAATATTTAAAGTTGGAACCAGTAATATTATTTATTCACAGTATGGTCAATTCATTCATTTTATCTATATTCCTAGACACAGGGAACACCTATTTGTACACCCTATACTAATTTACACACCTTCAAAATATTGCCCACAGAAATGGTGGAAGAAATACTCATGTCACCTGATCTACATATGCACTTTATCACAGTAATATTCTGGAAACAAAATGCAAAGTTCACACTTATGACTGTGCCAAAGCCTAAATGGAAAGTGTGCATGGATTACTAACAATATCCATGTCCAGATTGCCTAATTCTCTCAAATGTCAATCCTATTGGTGACTAAATATTTGATTCTTTCTAAGATTTTATACTCAACCTCTACCCTGTTGAAAATGTCTAATCCTATCACTCAATTTATACTTTGCCTGATTTCTTAATATCTCCATTGATATCTGCTTCCCCATATATTTTCCCCAGTTCATCATTGTGTCTGACTCTTCACATGTGGTGACATTTACATTCACTCTCTACCGCAAACCCTATTGCTAAAGAACTTTTTGTCCAAATCCTATACTCACTTTTCTTCCTAAACCTACTGACTATCTTCCTAATCCTACCAACTATGCCTATATGAGTGGATGTTTTCTTCTACATTCAATCATCCAATTTTCAAGGTCCTATGCCATTGTATATCGATTTATCTGAGACATCTGTTTAGAAGATATTTAAAAGCTAAGTATCCCAATCAAGGGCCCAATGCTCTTCTGGGCTTCAAATCTTACCTAGATTTCTGTTTTTATACTTATATTTCACCTATATATTCTTGTAAATATCACAGGTTCCCAATACCATTATTCATCCAGCAGAATGATTCCTATCCCAAATAAAACCTGTTATTACCCTAACCATACACTGTTCCCTCAATGTAACTTTACAGAATAGCAGGGAAAAAGTTGGTCTTACACTACAGGAATGTAGGGGATCTTCAACCTGCTGAGATCCTCAAAGGACCATGCAGAAATGATTTCTGGAGAAGTTGTAGGCAGCTATGAAGGACCTGAGGGAGGAAAACTTAACTTCCATGGTAAACAACCTGGTCAGAATGAAGGGATGTGTCTTTATCAGCCTCTTTCATCTTAATGTAGAGAAGATTGACCAAACCAGGCCTGTGTGGAGAGCTGTTCTCGGGTGCCTATGGTTGATATACCATTCCAACGTGTGAAAATGTCACAGGAAGTAGGGGCACCCTCCATCTCATGGGACCCTTGGAAGCAACTCTTAGGACAAAGTGGTTGCCAAGGCAGTGACTTCATTCACTTCCTGATTGAGGTTACCTCACATAACGTCCTGGGTGATGGAACTCTCTAAACGTGGGATTCAGAAAGCCAGGCAAGCACAACCAGTCCCAGTCCCGGTCCCAGTGGTCTCACTTTTTTTGGATTTACCAAGGACAGAGTCTGTCTTTCTTGGTACCTACTGATGTGAGGATGGCCAAAAGACAGGAAAGCTAAGAAGAGGGGCCTTTCCTGATAAAGCAGGTAGTAGCTCACCACTGGCTTCTGACAACTTCACACAACATTCTTCCCTCAATGCAGCACAAAGGTCCCTTTCACTCATGAAGAGGAGGTCCAACCCTCAACTGTTCTGTAAAAGAACTTCAGAGAGAGAGGTTAAAGATTCCTGCAAAGCTGTTATGGAGGTTTCTAATATATTTAAGTTTTGGTCTATTTCTGCTTCTAACTGGGTCATTTGTTGTGTCCCATGGA